>NC_090321.1:273512907-273669829 GCF_040869045.1 Eurosta solidaginis
ATCATAACTGCCGATTTTTTACCTGAAAATCTAGCTACTATCAAAATAATATTTATTTGGTACTCAATGTCTAGTTCCGAGCCAGAAATTTGTATCACTTGTTAGTGGCTTCCCTTGAGGATAATTAACTAATACCATATGAAGTTAGATAGAATAGGCTCCTCGGCTTTTGGTACAGTTTTTCTTATATTCTTTGGTCATATGCCCGATATAGTTCAGCTCCGTGGTCAATTATCTATCTTAATTTTAAATATGAATCAATTTTGACTACTCATTTTTTTCAGTTCTATCATGTTTTTGGATAATTTTTAGTTGTCAAATTCGTAGTGTAAATTTTATTTTCCATACACAAGTGCCCGAGCTTCATACAGGAGTGCCTTTTCTTGGCAGTTTCATAAGAAATTCAAGCATTTTCATATGTTTTGAAATTATATGTGAGGGCATATGGGAGTGCTATGAAATTTTTTTTTTTATATTCAAAGTGTGAATTTGAATCTGTGCCTATGATTCAGGCCGAAAACAAGAACAAAAGTGCTACAAGTATATACGGGTTGAGCAGCCATACTCATATTGATTCATGCAATTGTTTTTGCTATTTAAATTAGAGAAAAGTTACAAAATTTATGCACAGCGATGGTTACTAAAACATGTGTGTGTGAGTAGATAAAGGCATCTAACACCAGTATCAAGTATGAATGTTGAATATTTCAAGCTCAAAACTCAACTTCCGAAAAGCTAGCTGCTGAAGAAGCGAAATTCAAAAACATGCCCCAGTAACTTTCGCCTTTGTAATTTTTTTTAAATTTTGTATTAAATATATTTTTAACTGTCAAAAATATTGACATATTGGTGACAAAGACAAATAAGTATTATTATCTTGTCATTACTGGCATAACCTACAGGGATGGTTGTCGACGTCCTATACACTTTAGCATTCATAATTTTTTTTTGCAATTACCTAATCAATGGTAAGCTCCCTTAAAAAAATAAAATAAATGTAAGGCGCGATAACCTCCGAAGAGATCTAAGGCCGAGCTTCTCTTCCAATTTACGTCGTGCTCCTCTTGCTTTTCCTACAAATTGGTCGGACGGGACCTACATGTTTTATGCCGACTCCGAACGGCATCTGCAAGGCAGATGAGTGTTCACTGAGAGCTTTTCATGGCAGAAATACACCCGGAGCGCTCGCCAAACAGTGCCGAGGGGCGACTCCACTTAGAAAAATTTTCTTCTAATTGAAAAACCTTATTTCTAAAATTTTGATGTTGCTTTGCCCGGGGTGTGAACCCAGGGCATACGGTGTGGTAGGCTGAGCACGCTACCATCACACCACGATGGCCGCCCCTTAGTAATTCAATAAATCGGATTAGTAGTTATAACGCACATTATTCCACTAAAAGTCTACCAATTATACGCAAACATATCGGTACTACCTGCAAGCATAGGTGCTGGTGGGCATACGTAACATTTTTTCATAGTCTTCGAGGAAGATTTTGTGCTGGGACGATTTAAATTAGGTCTTTTATGGGGGCGTAATAACGCCCACTTTCCCAAAACTTGTGCCCATTGAAAGTAAATACATTTTTGTTGAACACTCTCCGCATCCAGGCTGCCTAAACCACCAATATCTTTAGTGGTGTTAATCGCTCTTTTTGGCTACTTTTTAGATGAGTAAGTATTTTGGGACGATTTTTGATATATCTTATAAATTTAAGCATACTAGCCGGACTCTTGCGAAGCTTGCGCAAATACAAAAATCTCATATCGAATATCAACAGAAATCAGCTGTTCTATCAATCAATAAAATCTTACGTGGGCTCGCGCTGCCATCTGGCGAATGTTAGGAACTGCCGGTAATGCAGTGTTAGTTCAAATCGAATATTCACAATAGTGCCATAGTACAAATAGATTTATTTGTGTGCTCACAATTCTTTATTTATGACAAATTATTTTAATAAAATGTAGCTTAACAAAAGCACTACGATCAATAATGCCCAAAGCTCGCTAATAGCACGAATCTCCATCTTTACAACCAAAACTTTATTTATGGAACTGGACTACAAATAAGAGCGAACAAGGGACCTGCACAGAAAAACAGCGATTAGAAATAATAGCTGTGTTTTTTATTCTTCTATATACGTTTACGCTTAAACTTTATATGGACTGTTAAGCGACAAATTTTAAATAAACCTCTGAAATTGCTGCGCATAAAATTTGTCCTACTAAATTTCAATACGCATTATACTCAGGTGTAACTGAAATATGTGTCTCTGTTTCACCCTCTACACTAATTCTATGTATTCTATGTGTGTCCACAATTCATAGCAACTGATTCAGCTATATGTTATACCCTATGGCCATCAGAGGGTTGTGTATTCGCTTTTCGGTACACCCTGTTCTGTAGCTGTAGTTATTTAACCACTGCCGCTATATGGGTCTCCTTAGCATTATCTAAGCGAGGATAGGCGTTTTTTTCATGCGTAAACGAAAAGTATACGCGTGTAAAAAAAAAAACACGGCTAATATATAGGATTTTGATCCTTATGTACCACTCACACAAACAAACAATCAATATTATGTGTAACGCAACCATTCGTACTTTCCCTTGTGAACCAGAATTCGTATGATATAAAAACGTTCATTCACCCCAGTGAGTGAAAGTAAACCTGATTGCTTTTGAAATTTTTTTAGTATAATAAAGTGGTGAATGTGTATACCATGCAAAGTGTCACGGCACCATACATAATATGACTTTAAATTTGTTTAGTTTTGCATAGAGATGCTCTTCTTTAATTTTGGTTTTCTTTTTCAGGCTTATGCCATACCCGATCCTACGATAACTCGTGCAAGTGAAACGCACAAAATAGATGGCATGCATATCTTGGCCACAAAAATTGGTCACACCATGGTTAACACGAGCGCTTTAACACCGGTTGGGTCTGCTTGTGGTGAAAAATTTAATAACAGTACTCGAAAAATTAATAATATCTTAATAAAACAAACAAATATTTGCGTGGAAAATGCAAATCGAACTATGACGATCAACAACAGATTGGCTGATAAAACTGTTTTTGATATAAGAAATAATTTACAAATGGTGCAAAATGCATTGGGTAATTGTTTGTTGGTAAAAGATGTGTCGAAATTCCTTAACTGCACGACAAACTCAGTAAGTCACTTACATGCTAAGAATTTGTTTAATAGTAATGAAGTCATGTGTCTTTATTTATTAGTTTGACAGCTATATTGAACTTTTGGACTCAACAAATTTACAAGTATATCAAGCGGTCACAGAAATTGCATCCAATCAGTCACAAGTAGATGGAATATATCGCGCATGTATTAGTCAAGCTATTTTTAATGCTAAAAGTGATTTTACTCAAATCGCCAATGAATATAAAAACTGCTTGGGCAATATATCAATAAGTTTTGCTGTAACAAATAAGATGAGTTTTCTTCTAAACTAATGTCTACAAAATAAAAAAAAAATTATGCGTTATCGATATAGTGCCTGTTTTAATAAAAAGAAAGTTTGTTAAACATTATCGCACAAGGTCCTATGTACTAACAAGACATTTTCATATTGTTGAGTTCAACTTTTCAAAACATATTTTTTTCATTTGCTTTTACTAGCTAAGTCAAGCTTTCACTAGGCTAGGCCTTATCGATGATGTGATGACTTAGCCAAACTCCATAGCTTTCGACTATGTGTCTGTTGGATGATTTGCAGCCAGATGATATATCGGGCTACGTTTCAATCCAACTTTCGCGATATCTTACTTTGATAACAAAAAGGAGAGATTGAGTGTAGAGTCACAAGCCCGAGGAGACAAAAGCGCTTCAAGGGATTCGTCGGATTGGGAGAACAAAATTAGCGGAAATTCCTGATGGAAGGGCATGTGAATCCAATCAAAGTAAGAGAATAAGAGAGCCCTAGGGTACTATGCAGTATTAAGATTTGCCTAGCGCTTAGAAGCCACGGCCGACCCAACAGACACATGGAATGAGCATTTTTACGTGAGGCGGTAGAAGAACGTTGAAGGAAAATCAATTTATTTTTATTATTTTATTAATTTATTACAGCTTGCTTAAGCCTAAATTATATCTATTTACAAGATTTGGTTTATAGTCTAACCTAGGATATAAATTAAAATTTAGTTACCAAAATTTTTTATTTACCAATAGTTTGATAGTGCGCCAGTCTTCAAAACTATACCAATAAGATGTTGGTCCCAGTTGGCTATATGGTGCAGGCCGCCTACGCATTTGAAGCGCAAAGGCTACATCTGAACGGCGATGCACTGAATTATACGAGTGATGGGTTTCAGCATGATCTTCGGAAACTTTCTGTGTGCTATATGATGAGCTACTTGGCTCCAAGATACCGAAAGTGATACTCTGGAAGGCACTAAATGGTTAGAGTTTTGCACTGATTATACAATTGTATCTTGAACTTATTTTTTGTACAGGCTTTGAGATTGGAAGGTAGTTTGTTATAACATTTCAAACCTTAACAACTTCCCTGTCCCCATACAAAGCGCTTCGAGAATGCCCCACGCCCATTATTTTTTTGTATTGCTTAATTGAATAATATGAATATATATTATAGAATATTATTTTTATAAATAATTTTGACATATATTTACCTTATTTTGGCTATTTTATTTTGTGAGTCAAATGTGACTCCTGAACGTAGCAAAAACAATATTGTTTGATATGTTCAATGAGTCACATGTGAACATATAGGACCATAAGAAATAATTTAAGTTTTCGAATCACAATAATGGTAAATTGATATATAAATGTCAAAAGCGTGCATTAGTGTTCTTTTTTGTTTAATTGAAATTAGAAGTTTATACAAAAATTTAAGAAAATTAGAAAAAGGTTTCAGAAAAAAAAATTTCGAAATTTTCTTTCATTTTCCCAAAGTTTAGGTCTTTTCATATACGCTCACATAGAATTCACAAATATATAACGACACGCTCATACCAAGAAAGCGTCTTTAAGTCATGTGACTCATAAACTTATTTCAATACGCTCTTGGGAGTCACATATGACTCATTGGACAGGGAAGTTGTTAATAGTATAAATTATATTTATCTGCTTCTGCTTTCTAAGCAGGTAGAGTGAAATCATTTTTGTTTCGAATGTTTACGGAATGCACATTTTTTACATATTTATTCTTTTTAAATTACCTTCAATGATATTTTTACTTAGCTTCATAGTGTAATATAAAATCTGATGTTTAACACTCAGCCAATTAAGAGAGGCGAGTGTATCTCTAACAGGTGTGTCCTAAGGTTTTTTAGATTAAATCTCATAGGTCTTTTCTGTTGCTTTTGCTTCTAATAGATTTCGCTGTCTCTCATTATGGCAATGGGTTACAGCCTTGTATCTTTTATCTAAGTATCTTCGTGATCTGTGTATACAATATATTTTTATACACAGAGTATTTAAATTTTAATTGGATAACGGTTGGTTGTACAGGTATGGAGGAATCGAGATAGATATAGACTTCCATATATAAAAATAATCGGTATCGAAAAAAAATTTGATTGAGCTATGTCCGTCCGTCCGCCCGTCCGGCTGTCCGTCTGTATTTTTCAGCTAAGATAACTAAAAAAAATAGTCGTGAATTAGCGTAATTGACACATTTATAATGTTCCAAAACCTGTAAAAGAGCCTTCAATACACGACCCGAAAAAACGGAATAATAAGATATCCTTTCCCACAGGTTATTTAGGGTTCACAATAAGCGTAAATTTTTCACGAAACATAAACTTTCTCATCAAAATCAATAAAAGATGAGAGTTTTCCCAAAACAAAGAGAACACTTGTTATTTTCATCTTATAATTATTTAATCGAAATTTAAGCTTAAATTATTGCTTTTGCTGGTTTAAGACTCTGGTGGCGCCGTGGTGTAGTGGTAGCGTATTCCGCCTACCACATCGAGAGTGCTGGGTTCAAGAACCGCTCAAAAGCAACATCACAATTTAAGAAAAAAGTTCATTCAATTACAAAAAAGCATTTCTAAGCCGAGTCGGCCCTCGACAGTGGTTTGGCAAACACTACGAAAAGTTTCTTTCATTAAAAACCATCTCAGTGAAAATTCATCTGCCTTCCAGGTGCCGTTCGGAGTCGGCATAAAAAATTAAAGCCCCCAAGCATTGCAATGTGCTATCTTGGAGAAAAACCTATAATTTTGTTAATCGGTCTTGGTTTAAGTATATATTTTAGTGGCGCAAACAAATCTATTTTTTTATAACTTTTGCTCTCGCTTCCGTACAAAGAACCAGACAGGAGGAAAAGTGGCCATCAGACCAAACCTAAACAAAAAGCTCCAGTTTCGTATAAATGGACCGAATTATTTTCGATATTTTTATAAAAATATGTATTATTGTACAACACCAACAACCCACACATACAGTTAGGACTTTTTAGAAAATTGCGGAAAATTCCGCGAATTTTCATGCAAATTTTCAGCTTTTAGGTAAGAATTTTTAGAATTTTTGTGAGAGCTAAATTCTAAAAAGTCTTACTGAAAGCTAAAAATTTGCATGAAAATTCGCGGAAATTTCCCGAACTTTCTAAAAAGTCTTAAGTGTATATTTGGATTGTTGGTGTTATATAATAATACATATTTTTATAAAAATATTGAAAATAATGAAGGTCGAAGCAAACTTAGTAAAAACTGGAAAAATCTGAGTGATGATGAGTTTTGTAGATAAGTGTAGATATGTATGTGTGTTTGTATGAAAAATTTTAAGGTCACTTTATCTTACTTAAAAAGCTGACTTAAATTAAATCAATATTCAGAAATCAAATTTCAGAAGTCAAATTTCAGATGCCAAATTTCAGAAGTCAAAATTGAGAAAGTAATCAGACAGTAAAAAAATATTAAATTTTGTAGCGCAGTCGCTGCATTTTAATTCGCTGGACTATGTTGATGTCTGCGTGTAGCTCGTACAGGTCATCATTAAATCTTCTTCGTTACTTGCCATCGCCAACGCGTAGAGGTCCATAAATCTTTCGAAGAATTTTTCTCTCGAACACTCCCAAAGCCGCCTCATCTGCTGTTGTCATGGTCCATGCTTTTGCCTCATATAGCAGGACGGGAACGATAAGTGAATTGTAGCGTATGATTTCCATTCACCGAGAGAGGACTTTACTTTTCAATTGCCTACCTAGTCCAAAGTACCATATATTGGCAAGATTGATTCTTCGCTGGATTTCAGTGCTGATGTTGTTGCTAGTGTTAATGCTGGATCCCAAATAAACGAAGTCTTTTACTCTTTCGAAATTATGGCTGCCAACAGTAGCGTGGTTGCCAAGGCGTGTATGCGCTTACTCTTTACTCAACGACAGCAGGTACTTCGTTTTGTCGTCATTCACCATCAAACCCATCATTACGGCTTCTTTTTCCAGTTTGGAGTAAGCAGAACTATTGCTGTCTGATTACGTTCTGAATTTTGGCTTCTGAAATTTTACTTCTGAATTTTTTTTTCTCAGCCTGGAACACGGAGCATCGAAAGAAGGCGTTTTATCCAATCGAATTATGGAATATGTGTAATAGTTATCACCAAACTGATATAAACCGTATAAATAATTATATCGAAAGGTGGTACAACGTCATTTGAAGTGCGTTTGGGACACACCCTAATATATTTGATTTCATAAATAAAATAAAAAACGAACAGGCAATACATTGACAAAATTGCAGCAATTTTCAGCTGGAGGCAATGCGAATTCGCCTTGGCTGGAAGCGAGTCATATCGGAAACGCAAGATAAAATATAAAGACTTCGATTTTTATTATTGTAAATTCATTGGAAGAATTAATTAATTACATGATTGCTATTGCACATAATTCGAAATTTTAGATTGTATTACTTTTTCTTTACACATAATTCCTTCCAAATAAATAAAAGTTTCTGAATTTTGAGAAAAATTTAATGTTTTCCTATCGTCTGATTATTTTGATTACTGAATTTTTACTTCTGAAATTTGATTCCTGAAACTTGAGTTCTGAGATTTGACTTCTGAGTTTTGACCTCAGAATTGTGTCTTTCTGAAAAAAGGGTTCTGAGTTTTTATTTTCAGAATTTATGGGGGGGGGGGGGGGGGAGACCGTTACGAATATCGGTTAAGGAGAATGCCCAATTTATATAAAAGATTTTTAAAAGGGATGTGTACGAATAAAATAAGCTATATCTTTGCAAAAAAGACTTTATACCAATGGTATTTCACTTCCCAAGTGGATTTATAACAATAAATAGGAAAATCTTCACATTTTAAAAAATGGGCGTGGCACCGCCCCTTTTATGACTAAGCAATTGTCTATGTTTCGGGAGTCATAATTCGAAGAAAAATTAACGGATCGTAACAAAATTCGGTATATATATTTTCCTTATAGCAGAAAATATTTCTAGTAAAAATGGATAAGGTTGGTTAAGGACCACGCCCAATTTTATATAAATGATTTTAAAAAGGGTCGTAGGTAAAAATAATAAGTTAAATCTTAGCGAAAAAGTTTTGTACAACTCGTATTTTGTGCCATTATAACAAGAAATGGGAAAAAATTCAAACTTGAAAAATGAGCGTGGCACTGCCCCTTTCTTTCAATGCATTTCCCAACGTTTCTGGAGCCATGACTTGACGAAAAATTTGGTGCTTTCTAACAGGAGATATTTTCAGTAAAAATGGACTAAATCGGTTAAATCGCTTTTTTTTTTATAAAAGATTTTGTAAAAGTGCGTAATAAGCTATTTCTAGTACAAGTTGGAAAATTTCGTTAATAATCCTGACCTTTTTTTTATAATAATGCTTTTTATTACAATGGAACTTGTTTGTTTATATTTACTTTTCTGTTATATCTTTATTTTAAAATAAACAGTAGGGAAATCCCCATATCTGAAGGAAAACTGCATTATTACCCGCTCAAGGTCATTAGTGTTACCCTCTCTAAACTTTTTGCTTTTTTTACAACGATAATTTGTTCAGAATAGAACCATATGTACATATATGTATTATTGCGCAGCCTTGCACATAAAACAAACAACAGCATTTCCCGTGTACAGCTGGGTATGTAATATTCGGTTTGACCTGAACTTAGACTTCCTTACTTGTTTTACTTACATATTTGAAAATATTTAAAACACTGCGCAATTCATATTAGGGTATTGTATGGTAAGAAACAATTTGTTTCTTTTCAATTGAATATAATTAGCACTATAAGGTTGCTGGGCTTTTGAGCACTACTTTGAATACCGTTTATTACGGCAAGAATTTAAAAGACTAATCTGTCTCAAGTGTATGTACAGTACAGATGACTCTGGTTATTACCACGTAGGAAAATATGTGCGCTAATGTAGAATTTCTATAAAAAAATTACATTAAAAAATTCGCTGATTTGCTCGAAATGGGATGTACGGGAGAGGCATGAAGCATGTGAAATCTGTAGGGATTGCTTATTAGGCTAAAATCCTCCTCAGTTTTAATTTACAAAACTATATTATATTATATTTATAGATTTCGAGTTTCAAACCCACTTCCAGCAGAACTATAAAGAAATGAAATTTAGAAAAATGTCCTGGAAACCATCGGCATGTGTAAATGTTTGTAATTTTTAATTCGGTTTAATTAAGCTGTTTTTTACTTTCCTTTTTTATATTTTATTTCATTTTAATTTAATTTTACTTTCTTTAATTTTATTTTATCTTATTTTATTTAATTTTTTTATTTTGTTTTTATTTTTCAATTAAATTTAATATCATTTTATTTCTTTTTTTACTTGATTTTTATTTATTTTTTATTTTATATTTAAATAAACTTGACTTTATTATTTTATTTTACTTTACTTTATTTTATTTTATTTTGTTTTATTTTATTTTATTTTATTTTATTTCATTTTATCTTATTTTATTTTAACTGTATTTAATTGGCCAAAGGGTAAATTTTTCGAAAAACACTCACCAAAACCCAAAAAATATTTTTTTTTTTCAAAAAACTATTATCGCCAACGTTTTTAAAACAGGTTAATACATATATCTGCCATATAGCGTACAGTTTTCAAAGGCTATTATTACGCTTAAATTTACGCTCTACCTTTACGATCTGGATTCCCCCATACAGTGCAGTTTCAAGGATGCTTACTCATAAAAAAAACAAACCCTTCAAACCCTCATATACTTTATTTTCAATAGCCGTTATACTCATACTTACTGCCAAGCTTAACATTCCGTATTTTTGTGATGATTTTTTAAAAAGCGTCTGAATATCAAGGATGTTACCCCATACATGTGTTTACAAATAAAAATATGATGTCAAGTTTAGGACGCCTGTTTTTGAAGTGGTGTTGAAGACGCGTGTACGCAATCAATAAAGATACCCATACCTGTTAAGAAATACATGTTCAGCACATTCTAAGCAAGAGCTACTACTTCATACTTAAGTATACAAAATAATGCTTAGTATCCCTTGAATTGGGAGTTGGTAAATGTGAGTCAGTGTTTAAAAAAAAGAAGTTTGTGTGCACCCAGCTTGTGTTGTGTGTGCTTTAATGATTTCAGGATGTTTTTAAACAGTAAAGTCAAATGAATTATAATGAGAGTACGTGTAAAAATTTACTAACAACGTCGACACGTAACAGATATTATTGAGAGTTTATAAGTAATTATTTTATAACAATCTGACGATTCGTCGATACCAAATCGATATATTTTTTATGGTACATCGAGAGATTTTCTGAAATTTATCGATAAATAATAAATTGATAAAGGTTCGAGCGAATATGTTGATTGAAATTATATTCTGGCAAATTTTTGATGACAAAATTAAAAATTTTATAACTTTACCATAACAAATTGATACCTTTTGATAAGAAACCGATTCGTTTTTGATAAAAAATCGATAGCACGCCAATACCAAATATAGCGATAACAAGTAGATAACTTTTCGATAACAAACCGAAAGCTTTTTGATAGGGCATTGATAGGGTTTTAATTTCATGGAAAATTTTAGTTAAAAAATCATTACTTTTTGATAAAAAATCTATACTTTTTCTATAAAAAAAAACACTTTTTCATTTGAAAATCTCTGAACATAGTTATCAATAGCAAATTTATAACACTTCAATAACAAATCGATTATTGGTATATAACTCGTCGATAACAAACGTGTCAAAAGCCGATAAATTGTCGGTAAGAAATATATAATCCTTCGATAACAAATTATTAAATCATTTCTGATATACCGTTTAACCGTCGATAATGTACTGATAACAGGTCGTCCATTTTCGGGCTTGGCTTTGCTTTTGTCTTCGGTATTGACTTCTTAATTTTCTTTTCCTCTCACTTTCCTTTTCCTTTCCTTTCATCGCATTGATTTTCTGTGTCATTTGGCTCATATCAACTCTACAACATATGTATATTTTTCGTCAAATTACTCTACAGTATTGTAGCTTAGGCTAACATTCTTTATTTCCCCATACATCATACTTTTACATTCTGAATTACCCCATACCGTGAGCAAAGAGGTTTACACATCAATAAAAACTGCTAGGTCCAAGGTAAGGTTAGGTTGAATTGGCCGGTCCGTAGGAACCTCACATAGACTGAATAAGTCCATAATGTTACCAGAAGTTTATATAACGACCAACCTGAAAACCCCTATAAAAATCCAGGACCTATGTTACAAAATAACTTTGTCTTCTTGCCGAATAAAACACTAGACGCAATAGTTTCCGAAGAGGTTTTAGGCGGCACGTGACCTACAAGGCAGATTTCACTGAGAAGCTTTTCCTGACAGAAATATACTCAGAGTATTTACCAAATCCTTGCCGAGAGACGTCCCCGCTTGGAAACACTTTTTCCTCAAGGAAAAAACCTGTTTCAAAATTGTTTGATATTGGTTTGCCAGGGAATTGAATCCAGGGTATTCGGTGTAGTAGGCGGAGCACGCTATCATCATAACTTGCCTAATACTGAAAGCTTTGTTTGACCTAAGCCTCTCCAAATAGCTGAAGTTTTAGCCTGTTAAGCGTAGGGCACGAAAAAAAAAATGCTTTCGATAATTTCTTCCTCCAATCCGTCTTTCCGATAGGTCGATCAAGTGTAGCTCTTGCCTTCTCTTAATCTAGCCAAATCTAATTTGGACGTCTATGAAGGAAGCTCCGAGTGATGCGCCCATTTTATCTAGCTCATCTGCTCTTTAATTCCCATTTTTTCTCTTACACCATGTGACTCAATATAAATGAAAGTTGATGCTGCTGCAGTTTAGGCTTTGCTTACGTCTACCATATCAGCCTGAAAAGCGCTACAGAGATCTGGCAGGTTATAGGATCTGTTTAGCACCGGATCAGTACAGTATATTATAGACCCTAATCCTTCTAATTCTTTGGAACTTTCGATGTATACGTGTATCGACTCGTCCACCATTTCGGCACGCTTTTGCAAACCATCCACCTCTATTATGGGTTAAGTAATTCAGGATACTGGTTCAGTGCTGATAAATAAATCTTAGAATAAGGTAAAGTACGCCTCTAAATAAAGCTTTTTTTCAGGCTTACTTACGATTCAAACAAAACCTACTCCTACGGTTAATCGTTGCCCAAACTTAAACCAGATATATGATAAATTAGACTTAACTACAGTCGATAAATTTTCGTAATATTTGTAAGGAAACTAGATAATTTTTTTATTTGAAAAATTTAAAGTCCGATAAAACGAATTTCGAGTTTTAGGCCGACTTCTAATGACATCTGGGAAGTAGCATCTGGCAAATGGGTTTTGGAAAATAATGTTTTCGTGACTCGCATTCAATTTCTGGGCTGGCCGAATCTCGTCCGAAGATTGACTCCGTTTAAAAAACTTTAAAAGTCCATGTTTTTTCTCTCGTAATTTGAACGTAGGAACTGAAGATGAATTCTTGTTGACAGATTACCATTCTATACTTATGAATAAAGAAATTTTAAAACAGATAGTGTCTTATAGGTAATATGTCATATGCAAGCCTAATTTTATATGAAAAATAAAATTTATAATTAGGCTAAAATATGGCATTATATTCCGTATTCTACTTGGTTTATAAACTTCATAACAAGGTTATTGAACTATCCTATTCTAATGTCCTTTGCAAGCCTTATTTTTTGTTGATTGTAAAAATTATATAAAAGGTAGCAGGTAGTATGATGTAGTAAGGCCTCTGGTAAGCCCTATTTTATTTTTTCCATAAATCCAATAATAAGGCTTTTATATTCTTCCTTATGATTTAGTGTCAGTCTTCAAATCACAGCTTAATATTCCTGAGGATGACTTCAGACTGAAGTCGAAATAATGAAAAATAAAAACCAAAATAAAATACACATCCAAGTGTTTTATTTGAGAAAACCCGGCCTTGACCTCAACTAACAATTTTAGTTATCTTAATGACTTATAATAATTCAATATGTATGTAACTCTAATTTTAAATGGGCCACAAGCCTTATACATAACGTTATAATTTAGATCAACCTTTGCCTGATCACATTAGTTCAAAAAAATGAGGAGTATTATAAGGAACATGTCATGAAACTTATATTCCTTATAGAATTAAGACCTGATTTCATAAGGACTTTGACCATTAAAAATAAGACTTATACAATGTTAAAATTTTTTGTGCGGCGTGGTATGGTGGTAGCGTGCTCCGTGATTTGGAAAACAACCTGAGTGTATTTCTGCCATGAAAAGATTTTCAGTGGGAATTCATCTGCATTGCTGATGCCGTTCGGAGTCGGTTTAAAACATGTAGGTTCCGTCCCGTCAATGCATAGGAAAAATTAAAAGGAGCACGACGTAAATTAGAAGAGAGGCTCGGCCTAAAATCTTTTCAAAGACTATCGCGGCTTGTATTTATATTTTATTTTTTACATAGCTTTTTCCCAATCTTACAGTATTGATCTATTTTATGGGGACTATATTGCTCCCATATGACCATATCGTGGGTAAATACATATACGTAATCTTAATATATAACAAGTAAGGAAGGCTAAGTTCGGGTGTAACCGAACATAACATACTCAGTTGAGAGCTATGGAGACAAAATAAGGAAAATCAATCTGGGGTAACCCTGGAATGTGGTTGTATAACATGTGTATCAAATGAAAGGTATTAAAGAGTATTTTAAGAGAGAATAGGCCATAGTTCTATGGATGAACGCCATTTAGGGATATCGCCATAAAGGTAGACCAGGGCTGACTCTAGAATTTGTTTGTACGATATGGGTATCAAATGAAAGGTGTTACTGAGCATTTTAAGAGGGAGTGGGCCTTAGGTCTATCGGTGGACGCCTTTTCGAGATGTCCCCATTAAGGTGGACCAGGGGTGATTCTATAATGTGTTTGTACGATATGGGTATCAAATGAAAGCTGTTAATGAGTATTTTGAAAAGGAGTGATCCTTAGTTCCATAGGTGGACGCCGTTTCGAGATATCGCCATAAAGGTGGACCAGGGGTGTCTCTAGAATGTGTTTGTACGATATGGGAATCAAATGAAAGGTGTTACTGAGCATTTTAAGAGGGAGTGGGCATTAGGTCTATAGGTGGACGCCTTTTCGAGATATCGCCATTAGGGTGGGCCAGGGGTGACTCTAGAATGTTTGTACGGTATGGGTATCAAACGAAAGGTGTTACTGAGCATTTTAAGAGGGAGTGGGCATGAGGTCTATAGGTGGACGCCTTTTCGAGATATCGTCATTAGGGTGAGCCAGGGGTGACTCTAGAATGTGTTTGTACGATATGTGCATCAAACGAAAGGTGTTACTGAGCATTTTAAGAGGGAGTGGGCATTAGGTCTATAGGTGGACGCCCTTTCGAGATATCGCCATTAGGGTGGGCCAGGGGTGACTCTAGAATGTTTGTACGATATGGGTATCAAACGAAAGGTGTTACTGAGCATTTTAAGAGGGAGTGGGCATTAGGTCTATAGGTGGACGCCTTTTCGAGATATCGCCATTAGGGTGGGCCAGGGGTGACTCTAGAATGTGTTTGTACGATATGGGTATCAAATGAAAGGTGGTAAGGAGTATTTTAAAAGGGAGTAATCCTTAGTTCTATAGGTGGACGCCTTTTCGAGATATCGCCATAAAGGTGGACCAAGGGTGACTCTAGAATGTTTGTACGATATGGGTATCAAACGAAAGGTGTTACTGAGCATTTTAAGAGGGAGTGGGCATTAGGTCTATAGGTGGACGCCTTTTCGAGATATCGCCATTAGGGTGGGCCAGGGTGACTCTAGAATGTGTTTGTACGATATGGGTATCAAATGAAAGGTGGTAATGAGTATTTTAAAAGGGAGTAATCCTTAGTTCTATAGGTGGACGCCTTTTCGAGATATCGCCATAAAGCTGGACCAAGGGTGACTCTAGAATGTTTGTACGGTATGGGTATCAAACGAAAGGTGTTACTGAGCATTTTAAGAGGGAGTGGGCATTAGGTCTATAGGTGGACGCCTTTTCGAGATATCGCCATTAGGGTGGGCCAGGGTGACTCTAGAATGTGTTTGTACGATATGGGTATCAAATGAAAGGTGGTAATGAGTATTTTAAAAGGGAGTAATCCTTAGTTCTATAGGTGGACGCCTTTTCGAGATATCGCCATTAGGGTGGGCCAGGTGTGACTCTAGAATGTTTGTACGATATGGGTATCAAACGAAAGGTGTTACTGAGCATTTTAAGAGGGAGTGGGCATTAGGTCTATAGGTGGACGCCTTTTCGAGATATCGCCATTAGGGTGGGACAGGGGTGACTCTAGAATGTTTGTATGATATGGGTATCAAACGAAAGGTGTTACTGAGCATTTTAAGAGGGAGTGTACATTAGGTCTATAGGTGGACGCCTTTTCGAGATATCGCCATTAGGGTGGGCCAGGGGTGACTCTAGAATGTTTGTACGATATGGGTATCAAACGAAAGGTGTTACTGAGCATTTTAAGAGGGAGTGGACATTAGGTCTATAGGTGGACGCCTTTTCGAGATATCGCCATTAGGGTGGGCCAGGGTGACTCTAGAATGTGTTTGTACGATATGGGTATCAAATGAAAGGTGGTAATGAGTATTTTAAAAGGGAGTAATCCTTAGTTGTATAGGTGGACGCCTTTTCGAAATATCGCCATTAGGGTGGGCCAGGTGTGACTCTAGAATGTTTGTACGATATGGGTATCAAACGAAAGCTGTTACTGAGCATTTTAAGAGGGAGTGGGCATTAGGTCTATAGGTGGACGCCTTTTCGAGATATTGCCATTAGGGTGGGCTAGGGGTGACTCTAGAATGTTTGTACGATATGGGTATCAAACGAAAGGTGTTACTGAGCATTTTAAGAGGGAGTGGACACTAGGTCTATAGGTGGACGCCTTTTCGAGATATCGCCATTAGGGTGGGCCAGGGGTTACTCTAGAATGTTTGTACGATATGGGTATCAAACGAAAGGTGTTACTGAGCATTTTAAGAGAGAGGGGGCATTAGTTCTATAGGTGGACGCCTTTTCGAGATATCGCCATTAGGGTGGGACAGGGGTGACTCTGGTATGTTTTTGTACGATATGGATATCAAATTAAAGGTATTAATGAGGGTTTTAAAAGCGAGTGGCCCTTAGATGTATATGTGAAGGCGTTCTCGTGATATCCACCAAAATGTGGACCAGGTGATCCAGAAAATCATCTGTCGGGTACTGCTAATTTATTTATATATGCAATACCACTAACAGTATTCCTGCCAAGATTCCAAGGGCTGTTGATTTCGCCTTGTAGAACTTTTTCATTTTCTTCTACTTAATATGGTAGGTGTCACACCCATTTTACAAAGATTTTTCCAAAGTTATATTTTGCGTCAACAAACCAATCCAGTTACCATGTTTCATCCCTTTTTTCGTATTTGGTATAGAATTATGGCATTTTTTTCATTTTTCGTAATTTTCGATATCGATAAAGTGGGCGTGGTTATGGTCAGATTTCGCCCATTTTTTATACCAAGAAAAAGTGAGCTCAGGTAAGTACGTGGGCTAAGTTTAGTAAAGATATATCGGATTTTGCTCAAGTTATTGTGTTAATGGCCGAGCGGAAGGACAGACGGTGGACTGTGTATAAAAACTGGGCGTGGCTTCCACAGATTTCGCCCATTTTCACAGAGAACAGTTACCGTCATAGAATCTATGCTCCTACCAAATTTGAGAAGGATTGGTAAATTTTTGTTCGACTTATGGCAATAAAAGTATTCTAGACAAACTAAATGAAAATGGGCGGAGCCACGCCCATTTTGAAATTTTCTTTTATTTTTGTATTTTGTTGCATCATATCATTACTGGAGTTGAATTTTGACTTAATTTACTTATATACAGTAAAGATATTAAATTTTTTGTTAAAATTTGAATTTAAAAAAATTTTTTTTTAAAAAGTGGGCGTGTTCTACATCCAATTTTGCTAATTTTTATTTAGCACATATAGAGTAATAGTAGTAACGTTCCTGCCAAATTTCATCATGATATCTTCAACGACTGCCAAATTACAGCTTGCAAAACTTTTAAATTACCTTCTTGTAAAAGTGGGCGGGGCCACGCCCATTGTCCAAAATCTTACTAATTTTCTATTCTGCGTCATAACGTCAACCCATCTACCAAGCTTCGTTGCTTTATCTGTCTTTTGTAATGAGTTATCGCACTTTTTCGGTTTTTCGAAATTTTCGATATCGAAAAAGTGGGCGTGGTTATAGTCCGATATCGTTCATTTTAAATAGCGATCTGAGATGAGTGCTCAGGAACCTACATACCAAATTTCATCAAGATACCTCAAAATTTACTCAAGTTATCGTGTTAACGGACGGACGGACGGACGGACGGACGGGCGGACATGGCTCAATCAAATTTTTTTTCGATCCTGATTATTTTGATATATGGAAGTCTATATCTATCTCGATTCCTTTATATATGTACAACCAACCGTTATCCAATCAAACTTAATATACTCTGTGAGCTCTGCTCAACTGAGTATAAAAAAAAACACGTGCCACAAAATTTTTGGGCGCGATGGACTCCTAAACTGCTCAACCGATTTTGAGTATATTTTGCACCTGGTGTGTAGTTTGATCAAACTTGGAAGATAGGATAGGTTACATCTCACTTTATGTTCGCAATATTATTTTATTGCATTTTTTTATTTGTTTATACGTAACAATAAAATGTTACGTATACGCAGTGGCACTCGTATTTTCAGGTGGTGCGTATATACTTCCATGAATTGCTTCGTGTTTAATTAAACAACCTGTTTATCAATAAACAAGTAAGGAAGGCTAAGTTCGGGTGTAACCGAACATAACATACTCAGTTGAGATCTATGGAGACAAAATAAGGAAAATCAATCTGGGGTAACCCTGGAATGTGGTTGTATATCATGTGTATCAAATGAAAGGTATTAAAGAGTATTTTAAGAGAGAATAGGCCATAGTTCTATGGATGAACGCCATTTAGGGATATCGCCATAAAGGTAGACCAGGGCTGACTCTAGAATTTGTTTGTACGATATGGGTATCAAATGAAAGGTGTTACTGAGCATTTTAAGAGGGAGTGGGCCTTAGGTCTATCGGTGGACGCCTTTTCGAGATGTCCCCATTAAGGTGGACCAGGGGTGATTCTATAATGTGTTTGTACGATATGGGTATCAAATGAAAGCTGTTAATGAGTATTTTGAAAAGGAGTGATCCTTAGTTCCATAGGTGGACGCCGTTTCGAGATATCGCCATAAAGGTGGACCAGGGGTGTCTCTAGAATGTGTTTGTACGATATGGGAATCAAATGAAAGGTGTTACTGAGCATTTTAAGAGGGAGTGGGCATTAGGTCTATAGGTGGACGCCTTTTCGAGATATCGCCATTAGGGTGGGCCAGGGATGACTCTAGAATGTTTGTACGGTATGGGTATCAAACGAAAGGTGTTACTGAGCATTTTAAGAGGGAGTGGGCATGAGGTCTATAGGTGGACGCCTTTTCGAGATATCGTCATTAGGGTGGGCCAGGGGTGACTCTAGAATGTGTTTGTTCGATATGTGCATCAAACGAAAGGTGTTACTGAGCATTTTAAGAGGGAGTGGGCATTAGGTCTATAGGTGGACGCCCTTTCGAGATATCGCCATTAGGGTGGGCCAGGGGTGACTCTAGAATGTTTGTACGATATGGGTATCAAACGAAAGGTGTTACTGAGCATTTTAAGAGGGAGTGGGCATTAGGTCTATAGGTGGACGCCTTTTCGAGATATCGCCATTAGGGTGGGCCAGGGGTGACTCTAGAATGTGTTTGTACGATATGGGTATCAAATGAAAGGTGGTAAGGAGTATTTTAAAAGGGAGTAATCCTTAGCTCTATAGGTGGACGCCTTTTCGAGATATCGCCATAAAGGTGGACCAAGGGTGACTCTAGAATGTTTGTACGATATGGGTATCAAACGAAAGGTGTTACTGAGCATTTTAAGAGGGAGTGGGCATTAGGTCTATAGGTGGACGCCTTTTCGAGATATCGCCATTAGGGTGGGCCAGGGTGACTCTAGAATGTGTTTGTACGATATGGGTATCAAATGAAAGGTGGTAATGAGTATTTTAAAAGGGAGTAATCCTTAGTTCTATAGGTGGACGCCTTTTCGAGATATCGCCATAAAGCTGGACCAAGGGTGACTCTAGAATGTTTGTACGGTATGGGTATCAAACGAAAGGTGTTACTGAGCATTTTAAGAGGGAGTGGGCATTAGGTCTATAGGTGGACGCCTTTTCGAGATATCGCCATTAGGGTGGGCCAGGGTGACTCTAGAATGTGTTTGTACGATATGGGTATCAAATGAAAGGTGGTAATGAGTATTTTAAAAGGGAGTAATCCTTAGTTCTATAGGTGGACGCCTTTTCGAGATATCGCCATTAGGGTGGGCCAGGTGTGACTCTAGAATGTTTGTACGATATGGGTATCAAACGAAAGGTGTTACTGAGCATTTTAAGAGGGAGTGGGCATTAGGTCTATAGGTGGACGCCTTTTCGAGATATCGCCATTAGGGTGGGACAGGGGTGACTCTAGAATGTTTGTATGATATGGGTATCAAACGAAAGGTGTTACTGAGCATTTTAAGAGGGAGTGTACATTAGGTCTATAGGTGGACGCCTTTTCGAGATATCGCCATTAGGGTGGGCCAGGGGTGACTCTAGAATGTTTGTACGATATGGGTATCAAACGAAAGGTGTTACTGAGCATTTTAAGAGGGAGTGGACATTAGGTCTATAGGTGGACGCCTTTTCGAGATATCGCCATTAGGGTGGGCCAGGGTGACTCTAGAATGTGTTTGTACGATATGGGTATCAAATGAAAGGTGGTAATGAGTATTTTAAAAGGGAGTAATCCTTAGTTCTATAGGTGGACGCCTTTTCGAAATATCGCCATTAGGGTGGGCCAGGTGTGACTCTAGAATGTTTGTACGATATGGGTATCAAACGAAAGCTGTTACTGAGCATTTTAAGAGGGAGTGGGCATTAGGTCTATAGGTGGACGCCTTTTCGAGATATTGCCATTAGGGTGGGCCAGGGCTGACTCTAGAATGTTTGTACGATATGGGTATCAAACGAAAGGTGTTACTGAGCATTTTAAGAGGGAGTGGACACTAGGTCTATAGGTGGACGCCTTTTCGAGATATCGCCATTAGGGTGGGACAGGGGTTACTCTAGAATGTTTGTACGATATGGGTATCAAACGAAAGGTGTTACTGAGCATTTTAAGAGAGAGGGGGCATTAGTTCTATAGGTGGACGCCTTTTCGAGATATCGCCATTAGGGTGGGACAGGGGTGACTCTGGTATGTTTTTGTACGATATGGATATCAAATTAAAGGTATTAATGAGGGTTTTAAAAGCGAGTGGCCCTTAGATGTATATGTGAAGGCGTTCTCGTGATATCCACCAAAATGTGGACCAGGTGATCCAGAAAATCGTCTGTCGGGTACTGCTAATTTATTTATATATGCAATACCACTAACAGTATTCCTGCCAAGATTCCAAGGGCTGTTGATTTCGCCTTGTAGAACTTTTTCATTTTCTTCTACTTAATATGGTAGGTGTCACACCCATTTTACAAAGATTTTTCCAAAGTTATATTTTGCGTCAACAAACCAATCCAGTTACCATGTTTCATCCCTTTTTTCGTATTTGGTATAGAATTATGGCATTTTTTTCATTTTTCGTAATTTTCGATATCGATAAAGTGGGCGTGGTTATGGTCAGATTTCGCCCATTTTTTATACCAAGAAAAAGTGAGCTCAGGTAAGTACGTGGGCTAAGTTTAGTAAAGATATATCGGATTTTGCTCAAGTTATTGTGTTAATGGCCGAGCGGAAGGACAGACGGTGGACTGTGTATAAAAACTGGGCGTGGCTTCCACAGATTTCGCCCATTTTCACAGAGAACAGTTACCGTCATAGAATCTATGCTCCTACAAAATTTGAGAAGGATTGGTAAATTTTTGTTCGACTTATGGCAATAAAAGTATTCTAGACAAACTAAATGAAAATGGGCGGAGCCACGCCCATTTTGAAATTTTCTTTTATTTTTGTATTTTGTTGCATCATATCATTACTGGAGTTGAATTTTGACTTAATTTACTTATATACAGTAAAGATATTGAATTTTTTGTTAAAATTTGAATTAAAAAAAATTTTTTTTTAAAAAGTGGGCGTGTTCTTAATCCTAATTTTTATTTGGCACATATAGAGTAATAGTAGTAACGTTCCTGCCAAATTTCATCATGATATCTTCAACGACTGCCAAATTACAGCTTGCAAAACTTTTAAATTACCTTCTTGTAAAAGTGGGCGGGGCCACGCCCATTGTCCAAAATCTTACTAATTTTCTATTCTGCGTCATAACGTCAACCCATCTACCAAGCTTCGTCGCTTTATCTGTCTTTTGTAATGAGTTATCGCACTTTTTCGGTTTTTCGAAATTTTCGATATCGAAAAAGTGGGCGTGGTTATAGTCCGATATCGTTCATTTTAAATAGCGATCTGAGATGAGTGCTCAGGAACCTACATACCAAATTTCATCAAGATACCTCAAAATTTACTCAAGTTATCGTGTTAACGGACGGAAGGACGGACGGACGGACATGGCTCAATCAAATTTTTTTTCGATCCTGATTATTTTGATATATGGAAGTCTATATCTATCTCGATTCCTTTATATATGTACAACCAACCGTTATCCAATCAAACTTAATATACTCTGTGAGCTCTGCTCAACTGAGTATAAAAATAGTATAGCGAATCATATCAATTGTAGTACATCACCAGGTCCGCCGAGAGGCTGGATGGTTTCTGAGGGGCCCGCGATTTAGAGGTACTATGACATTTAAATTCAGGAGAGTCTTTAGTTGTTCCATGTGTTATTTTTAAGCCGAATTTCAAAAGCAACGAAAATATGCATTTCGTTTTAATATTATAGTGAAATATGAAAAATAAAAATCTATATATATAAAAAGAAAAGCTAAAATGTGTGTTAGTTGGTCGCCGGTGCTTGAAGAGATGCGTCGGCCGATTTTGTTCAAACTTTCACACCAGTTGCATAAACCTGACGCGGTGGTTACTACATAGATTTGGTTGCGATCGACGTACAGGGTCTCGAGATATAGGCCGAAACGTAGAATGTGGTTATAGAATATGGATACAAATGAAATCTGTTGATGAGTGCTTTAGTATAGAGTAATATATTATCCAGAGACGGACTGGGACTGGGATTAGGACCAGGACTGGGACTGAAACTCGGAGTGGGACTGGGACTGGGACTGGAATAAAATACATACCTCCCTCTGGGACAGGCAATAAGGGATGCAGAAAAATGAGAAGGAATTGAGAGAAGGGAAAAGAGAGAAGGAGTTTGAGAAAGAGATATAATGAGACGAATATGGAGATAGATGAAGCGAAAAAGGCGAAGGGAGAAGTGAATAAAAGAATTAGGAAAATTGAAGAGGGGGGAGGGCAGAGTCAGACGGAAAAAGCTTATTAAAATGTATGCAGATAGGCCAAATTTAGGGCAGGACAACGGCTGCCGGGTCTTCCGGTTTGATATAAGTTTTTTCCGCCCCATAATACAATTTCTTGCTCAATAAAACTGCTAAAGAACAAATGTTTCGCCAGCTAATAAAATTTTCATACAACTGGAAGCTTAAGACCCAGCGGGGACAACGAAACCGTTGGGTCACAGCTTTTGTGAATAAGCGAACATAAAACAAATTCATGTGATGTTATGTCGATTGCTGTGATTGCTACATATTTTGTAAATGTTTAGCAACTTTTTGTACCAATTTATTCTTGCGCTATAAAATTTACGACAAAACCGTGCAGCATATTTGAGTTCAAAAAAAATCAAACACTTAAGCGATTTAAGAAATTTTTCTGTCTGCACCTGCATAAATGCTCTGAAAGAAAAAAACACGTTTTGTATTCATTCGGAATTAAAATTTGTATACGGTTAGAAACTCGTACTTAAAAGTATGCTCGATACGTTAACGTGAGTAAAAACGATAAACAGCTAACAAATTCATACAAAGCTATGTCTTCAGGCTTTGTATTTACTCGTCGTTATGTAAATATAAATGTAAAATTTTATTATGAGTTCTTTACACTTGAGTACACGAGGGTATATGTATGAGCACCCAACGTATTGAAAACAAATAAAAGAAAATAAAAAGGAGTCTCAACAAGAGCCACCCAAATATTTGACAAAATGAACATCGGAGAACTCAAGCAATTAATCAAAACAATGTCATCACGGCGACTAGGAAGTGGGTGTATGCGGAAGTGCTTCAACGTCACTGCCGGGGACAGTGTGAGAATTTATGCTTACAGCTAATGTAGTATTTTTTGATCGCACTTGCATTCATAAGAGGTGCTACAAAATGTGGCTGAGTTAACACATTGAGAAAGAAAACGTATAAAGGCATGAGTACCAAGTAAACATGAAATTCGATGTGCAAACACAGAGGTGTATATCTAGAAAATAAATGTTTTTAAATAATTAGTCTGCGGTTGCAAAGCTCAGCCTAACCATGAAAACTTTGCTCATGGACGAAGGCTGATCGAATTCGCAGGTGTTTGAAATATGGTCATAATTAGCGAGAGGCACATGCATTAGACTGGGCCGATTTATTAAGCGATATCGCGCCATTGATTTTTCGATAGGATTTGGGTTCAGGGAAAAAAGGTGCCACTACTCATACCCAAAAAATAATTTTCGAACCTGCGAAATTTAATTTTTTTGACATTTCTTCGATTCTGATTTTTACGGGTTTTTCATGACCTACTAAAAAAATTTTCATTTGATTATAAAATTATCGACAATGTTTTTAGCGGACATTTTTGGGTCGGACAGGGTATACATATGTAAATGTTTTAGTAGGTCATGAAAAAACCTTAAAAATCAAAGTCCAAAAAAGTAAAAAAAAAAAAATGAAATTTCGAGCCCAAATCCTATTGAAAAATCGATGGCGCGATATCGGCTAACTTTCGTCAAGACAAATCGACCCAGCCCAACATGCATACAAATATACATCAACTTACGTGGCAGTCCTCCGATCGAAATTAACGCAATCAGATCGACCTTGTTATAATAGATGGACGGCAGGAACCCAGTGCTAAGTTATATGACTTTAAAGTGCGGATAAAGGGACTTGAACCCCCATGAGCAAGCTCACCAGAGCCTAAACATGTGCGTGACACTGGGTTCTCACTTAGTAATTTCGTAATATAAAACATGCCAATTTGGGTTTTTTCTTGCAACTATATATTGATTTTCCATTCCCCTCTCCACCTTTTTAGAAGTTTTTCTCTATTAGGAACCGAATCTACGTTTTGAAATTCTTCAAAATAAACTAATTTTTGTACATTATATTTCAACGTAAATCCGGGAATAACCTTGTTCTTATGCCCCAAATTCGTTTAATTGAAGTCGACGTAACACTTTTATATAGTTTTATTGTGCCTACTTGCAAGTATATAAATATAATAGTTTTTCATAAAATTTAAATCCCAGTGTCACGCACTGGGATGACGGGAGTGGGTGGTTGGTGCAAGGGTGCGCAAATGGCGGACAAGGCGATATATGTGTCTACAAATGGTTCCACAATAGTGGAAGGAGTAGGGTTTGTGTCCCAGGGCATGTTGGAATGGACGGGAATGAAACTTCGGGTGAGCTAGCTAAAAAGGGCGCATCCCTTGCAGCTTGACGTCTATATAGGAAGAAAATAACAGAGACAAAAAAGCGTGAGTGTGAGGATCTTAAGCTTATCTGCTGTCCAAAATGGGAACCACCCGGGATGATTAACCCGATCCCGTAATAAATGATTATAGAATTAATACCCCCCACCCGACTATGAAGAGGTAAAAATAGCTATAAAAATAAAATAAATAAATGTAAGGCGCGATTACCTCCGACGAGATTTTAGGCCGAGCTTCCCTCTCAATTCACGTCGTGCTCCTTCTAATTTTTACTACAAATTGGAGGGACGACACGTACTTGAACAGCATATGCAAGGCAGAGGAGTTTTCACTTAGAAGCTTTTCATGGCAGACATACATTCGGCGTGCTTGCCAAACACTACCGAGGGGCGCCCCGCTTAGAAAAAATTTCTTCTATTTGAAAAAAAATTGTTTCTAAAATTTTGATGTTGCTATACCTAGGGCGTAAACCCAGGATCTTCAGTATGGTAAGCGGGGCACGCTACCATCACACCACTGTAGGCTATAGCTATAACCAGAAAAACAGAGAGTAAGGCCGCGGGTACTCATGAATTACCTGCGGAGTCCACAAGAAGGGGATTCATTAAACTAGACCAACCATTGGAAACTTATTATTTTTAGTTTATTTTGTTTGTTTGTTTTATAATATTTTATTTTATTTTTTATTTTTTTATATTAGTTTTGTTTACACTTTAGCCTTAATACCACGCGCTTTGTTTTTGTATCGGTGATGAAAATCACACATTTGCTCATGTTTGCTCTGGGTCTTTATTTTCAACAAAGTGCTATTGCACCTGTCTGCTCAACTGTGTTTATGTTCAGAGGCCTGTCCTTTTATGTCTTTGCCTGGAGTTGGAGCGTGATTATATTAACTCCACCACGTACATTGTTCCCAAATTACGCTACTTCACCCACGCATGCATGTGGGATCATAATCTGGTAGCACAACTCCACCTGACAATGCAAATGACAGAAATTGACGAAAACTACGACAACAAAAAGACCACGACGAGACCAGAATGAGGACAACGAACAGGCAGTTCAGATCTGAAAGCCGCCGCGTATAGACATGAAAACCCTTAATTAAATATAAGTGCTGCAATAAATTTAATAATCTAAAACCAAAACCGTATCAAATATATACTTAAGGCCGAGCTTCTCTTCCAATTTGCGTCGCGCTCCTCTTGATTTTCCCTAGAAATCGGTCGGACGGGAGCTACGTGTTTTATGCCGACTCCGAACGGCATCTGCAAGGCAGGTGAGTTTTCACTGAGAGCTTTTCATGGCAGAAATACACTCGGAGCGCTTGCCAAACACTGCCGAGGGGCGAACCCGCTTAGAAAAATTTTCTTCTAATTGAAAAACCTTATTTATAAAATTTTGATGTTGCTTTGCCCGGGGTGTGAACCCAGGGCATACGGTGTGGTAGGCGGAGTACGCTACCATCACACATCATCATCATCAAAATAAACATACGTACATTCTCTTCTAATCCATACGGTATACCAATTCCACACACTAGACCTGCATTTACATTTAGCATATATCCCTCATATAGCGTACTAATTACAAAAACTACACTAACGCTTGGGCTTTTGCTTTCGCTTATACTTACATCTTACGATTACAATCAGGATTCCTCCATACCGTGTGCAAATCTGTTTTCGCATCAACGAACATATAAAATTTTAATTGACAAACTTTGATAAAAACTTACACCGTATGCGTTGCTGTACGTATATTAAAGAATAACTTGCAAATGAAAAAAGTAACAGACAAATGTATATATTTGCATATGAAATTAAATCCTAAAAGCAAACAAGCGGTAACAAAAACAGCTGAGCAAAAAAATTTTAATAAATAAATAAACAAGCGACAACAGCCTGCATAACATTGTACAATATCCGTTTGTGGGCGTGTATGCGCTCATGTATATACACCGCTTGTCCGGCCACTGCGTTGTCCGGCAATGGCAGCCACAAAAGGTATCGCATGCTTGGTTTGTTCGCCTGCATAATCAGTTTTAATTTGGTATGTGTGTAGGTGCATAACACACACATATTGTAGTTACTCTACCATAATGAATTTTATCTTCAGGCTAGATTTGTTTTTGTTGTGTGTGTAATGTGTAAACAGCTGATGGGTTGTTTGATGCCAGCCTTGCCGTACAGCGGTTAATTTCATAATATCAGATTAGCTGGGAAAGTCAAGGAAACTTTTGTTTGCTTATGCGCATTATAATAGATATTTTATGTAAACACCAACACACATATGCGCAAACAAAAAATGTAATGCATTTTTTGCGACGGTTTTGTGTGCGTAATATAGCAAAGAAAACTAAATGTTAGCAATATGGCTGTGAGCACTGCCAGTCCGCTGATCATAGCCACCCTTTTGTGCTACAAATTACCTGAACACTTTAGGGGGAATCATGAAAGCATATAAACTTATAAGGTGTAAAATTATATCCATTTACACACGCTGTTATATGAACGCACCTAGTAATACTCTTGATAAACTTGATTGTTTATCAGCTGTATTATTGCCGAACAAAATTTTTTTGATGTTATACAGATTAAAAATTGCCAAGATTAAGTGAAAAATCAAAACTAAAACGCATTTACTTGCTGACGTTGGAGATTTCTGATAAAAATGCCTGCTGTAATGTCTGCAAGGTTGCATTCCTTTGAGTTTACCGCGTTTACACAATGAAATGTGCGCGTAAATTTATACAAACTGTGTAAATGATTTTTCATACAAAATTTGACAGCTCGTTTACGCACTAGATAAATTTATACGTTTACACACTTTATAAGGCATTTATACGGTTACATGAGTCCCCCTTTTGTATAAGTTTAACTTAAGTTTTTATATTCAGCTGAGCATAGCTCACAGAGTATATTAACTTTGTTCGCATAACTGTAATCCGTAACGGCATAAACTAATCGAGATAGATAGACTTCTGTATATCAAAATGATCTGGGCGAAAAAAGAAATTCATTTAGCCATGCCCGTCCGTCCGTAAACACGATGACTTGAATAAATTTAGAGGAATCTTGATAACATTTGGTGTGTAGGTTCCTGGGCACCCATCTCAGACCACTATTTAAAGTGAACGAAATCGGACCATAACCACGCCCACTTTTTCGATATCGAAAATATCGAAAAAACGAAAAAGTGGGATAATTCATTACCAAAGACGGATAAAGCGATGAAACTTGGTAGGTGGGTTGACCTTAGACACAGAATATAAAATTAGTAAAATTATAGACAATAGGCGTGGCACCGCCCACTTTTAAAAGAAGGTAATTTCAAAGTTTTGCCAGCTGTAATTTGGCAGTCGTTGAAGATATCATAATGAAATTTGGCAGGAACGTTACCCCTGTTACCATATGTGTGCTAAGGAATTAAGAACACGCCCACTTTTAAGAAAAATTTATTTTATAAGTCAAATTTTAACAAAAAAATTTAATATAATTACAGTATATAAGTTAATTATGTCAACATTCAACTCTAGTAACGATATGGTGCAACAAAATACAAAACTAAAATAAAATTTCAAAATGGGCGTGGCTCCGCCCTTTTTCATTTAATTTGTCTAGAATACTTTTAATGCCATCAGTCGAACAAAAATTAACCAATCCTTTTGAAATTTGGTAGGGGCATAGATTTTATGACTTTAACTGTTTTCTGTGAAAATGGGCGAAATCTGTTGAAGCCACGCACAGATTTTGTACACAGTCGTCCGTCTGTCCTTCCGCTCGGCCGTTAACACGATAACTAGAGCAAAAATCGACATATCTTTAATTAACTTAGTTTACGTGCTTACTTGAACTCACTTTATCTTGGTATAAAAAATGGCCGAAATTCGACTATGACCACGCCCACTTTTTCGATATCGAAAATTACGAAAAATGAAAAAACTGCAATAATTCTATACCAAATACTAAAAAAAAGATGAAACATGGTAATTGGATTGGTTTATTGACGCAAAATATAACTTTAGAAAAAACTTTGTAAAATTGGTGTGACACCTACAATATTAAGTAGAATAAAATGACAAAAGCTCTGCAGGGCGAAATCAAACGCCCTTGGAATCTAGGCAGGAATACTGTTCGTTGTATTACATATATAAATAAATTAGCGGTACCCGACAGATGATGTTCAAGGTCACCCTGGTCCACATTTTGGTCGATATCTTGAAAACGCCTTCACATATACAACTAAGGGCCACTCCCTTTTAAATCCCTCATTAATACCTTTAATTTGATACCCATATCGTACAAATACATCCTAGAGTCACCCCTGGTCAACCTTTATGGCGATATCTCGAAAAGGCTACCACCTATAGAACGAAGGCTCACTCACTTTTAAAATACTCTTTAATACCTTCCATTTGAAACCCATTTCACACAAACACATTCCAGGGTTACCTTAGGTTAATTTTGCTAAATGGTGATTTTCCCTTATTTTGTCTCTAAAGCTCTCAGCTGAGTATGTAATGTTCGGTTACACCCGAACTTATCCTTCATTACTTGTTTTCTTTCAAATGCTACCAGTTCGGCATAGTCTTCTTGAGCCCATCCCAGCATTGTTGCTTGGTTGGCTGTGATGGCCGGATCTCGTCGGCGCGAGCCCAAATACTCGCGAGGTGCTATTTCGATTCCTTTAAACCATGAACTAGTTGACTTGCTGATATTTTTACCGTGCGTGTAGTAACTTCCTGAAGCTCAGGCAGAATAAAGCTGCCCACAGCTTGAAACCCTATTCTTCCAGCACGAAAGCCAAGTAGCAAGTGTTATGTGATTGTAGCAGTGTTTCTAAACTTTGATTTTATTGGCCTATTAAGCAGATTACCTCTTCTCCAATTATCGTAGATTAATTAAATAGGCTTGATTATTTTGTAGGTGTAAGAGAATTATCAGCTGAAGGCCGCTTTCTCTTGAAAATTGATATTTGAATGGATGATGACCCTACCTTTATGACCAGGAACCGATATAATCGTGATATTTTCACAGTTAGCTGTAAAGCGACCGCTTGCAGCTGCTAACGGCCTTAGACGAAGGCTTGAGGATTTAAGCGCAGAGAGTGCTGCTTAGCTATTTGAGACAATGCGTACCTCTCGCCCTCTCGCAGGGTTCTTGGAAAGAAGCGTAAAGTCACTTTCTATATCCAGAACTTCTACTTGGAGGATACATGTCATTTCAGGAAGACGTACGGACAACAACAATCGCAATTCATCAGGGAAGACACCCATGCCGCAGTCCACTTTGGGCTCGTCGGAGTAAAGAAATGTATACCCCTTCTCCCCGCGATTCCTCTATCGAATGAACTCAGCCTTATAACATCTAACAAAACCTAGAAATGACTTGTGATAAGCTGATGATGAACCAATACCGGGAGGCTTTCTAAGGATACCACTGTGACCAGACTGCCTACAGTTCCAAAAATTAGACTTACACCATCTTATTGTTAAAAAAATTGCCGTTTCTCGTATGTGAACATCCATAGGTTGTGGGTGGAGGAGTAAAGTTACTGCCTCAGTTGGATACGATCCCAGTGCACCTGTAACGCGTCCGAAGCCTGCTTGCCGTGCTCTTTTCTCTTCTTTTTAATTATTACATTGTCCGTCCATGGCCGGTCATAATAAAATATCTGGATTACTTTAGAATGGGTTAGTGGTTGAACGATAAAAGCGGCTGTGGAGGTGACCAATATCTATGGGTTTCACCACAAAAGTGTGTTATTTCCCCGTTACATTAGATCTTGATTGTGAATACTCCACTTCAAGACATGTAGTGCAGAGACAGCAAAGTGAAGCTTATCCGGTTGAATTGGCAATCCTAGACAGACGATAATTGTTCAGACCCTGCTATCGAAGCTGCATGAAGAATGATGAGTTGAAATCATTCAAAGAGATATTGAAAACGTGTTCAAGTGAGCTATTCCTCAAATGAGAGCGGATATCAAAACGTCGTTATGATCGCAGTAGGCTGTCATGGCGTATAAGTAATCTTTTGACAAACATTTCAAGAACACACATCAAGTATCAATGTACCTCGACCGCCGTTTCAAAAACGCCCTATCACAGAATTCGGTTGAAGAATGCCATATCTAAGAATTTATTCCAAAAACGTCTAGCTGAGCTCAAATTCAATACACTTTGACATTAGCTGGAGCTTTTAAGAAAAAAATTATGAGATAACGCGTTTTTGTAACAAATTCTGAAATAGGGCGTTATTAAAACTTTTTTTGTGATATTCCACTCAGAAATCGATACCTAGGCTTTACACACGAAGTGTGTCCATTCGAAAAATTGATATCCACCAGAGTTGGTGAAGAAGTTGGCATTATACACTGCTAAAACAACAACATATTGGCATTTTAAGGTACAACAACTTTGTAAAATGAGTGAGCGAAATAAGAACTGATTTTGATGATACAGGGTATCCAAAGTTTGAGTTTTTTACTTGCGATTTTTTGCAGTAAATATTTATATCAAAGAATTTCAATGTGCAAAATTTTTAACATTTTACTTTTCAAACAAAAAAAAAAAATATTAAAAAAAAAATTTTATAAATTTTCGTAATACCTATATGTATAACACTAATTTAATTTTTATGTATTTACTCTCATACTTTTTGCCGCCCTCCCTCCTAATACGGTTTAAGTACTGGTGTAACTGTGTAAACTATATTTCAAAAAACTAACGAAATAAAAGAAAAACACTATCTAGTTTGTTAAAAACAAATGAGCCAGTTTGTATTTCGGTAGGTTTTTTTGACATTCGAACGTTTTTTCTTTGTTTTTTCAGAGAAATGAAAATTTTGTTCTTAGTTTTAAAATTTTGTACGTAAAAACCCAACTTTATCAACTTTTTTGTGAAAAAAGTGAACCATCAGAGACCGAAACAGTTTTCCGTGTTATTTGCATTGTTTTTATACGCGCTCTACTTGTGCACAGGGTATTATAACTTTGATTGGATAACGCTTGGTTGTACAGGTATAAAGGAATCGAGATAGATATAGACTTCCATATATCAAAGTCATTAGTGTCGAAAAAAAAATTTGTTTGAGCCATGTCCGTCCGTCCGTCCGTCTGCCCGTTAACACGATAACTTGAGTAAATATTGAGATATCTTCACCAAATTTGGTACACGAGCTTATCTGGACCAAGAATAGATTGGTATTGAAAATGAGCGAAATCGGCCGATAACCACGCCCAATTTTATATATATATCATTTTGGAAAACACAAAAAACCTGATTATTTATTAAATAATACACCTAGAATGTTGAAATCTGACATGTGGACTGATATTGAGACTCTTGATAAAAATTAGAAAAAATGTTCAAAATGGGCGTGGCACCGCTGACTTGTGATAAAATCAATTTTACAAATATTATTAATCATAAATCAAAAACCGTTAAACGTATCGTAAAAAATTCGGCAGAGCGGTTGCCTTCACTATAAGGAATGCTTTGAAGAAAAAATAACGAAATCGGTTAAGGACCACGCCCACTTTTATATAAAAGATTTTTAAAAGGGGTGAAGACGAATAAAACAAGCTATATATTTGCAAACCACAGCTTTATATCAATGGTGTTTCATATCCCAAGTGGATTTATAACCATAAATAAGAAAACCTTCAAATTTAAAAAAATGGACGTGGCACCGCCCCCTTTATGGCTAAGCAATTTTCTATGTTTCGGCAGCCATAGCTTGAAGAAAAACCAGCGGATCGTAATAAAATTGAGTATAAAAATTTTTCCTCTAGCAGGAAGTATTTCTAGAAAAAATGGACGAGAGAGACCACGCCCACTTTTATATAAAAGATTTTTAAAAGGGGTGAAGACGAATAAAACAAGCTATATATTTGCAAACCACAGCTTTATATCAATGGTGTTTCATATCCCAAGTGGATTTATAACCATAAATAAGAAAACCTTCAAATTTAAAAAAATGGACGTGGCACCGCCCCCTTTATGGCTAAGCAATTTTCTATGTTTCGGCAGCCATAGCTTGAAGAAAAACCAGCGGATCGTAATAAAATTGAGTATAAAAATTTTTCCTCTAGCAGGAAGTATTTCTAGAAAAAATGGACGAGAGAGACCACGCCCACTTTTATATAACAGATTTTTAAAGAGGTCGTAGACGAAAATAATAAGCTATATCTTAGCGAAATAAAGCTTTGTATCAACAGAATTTTACTTTTTAAATTGAACTATAACATTAAATTGGAAAACACTAAAATTTTTTAAAATGGGTGTGGCACCGCCCCTTTTATGACTAAGCAATTTTTTATGTTTCGAGAGCCATCACTCCAAGAAAAATTAACGAATCGTAATAAAATTGGGTACACAAATTTTCCCTAAAATAGAAAATTTTGCCAGTAAAAATGGACGGGATCGGTTAAAGACCACGGCAACTTATATATAAAACAAGCTTAAAAGGGTCGTAAACTAGAATAATAAGCTATAACTTAGCAAAAAATAGTTTTGAATCAATGATATTTCACTTATCAGGTTTTATTGTAAGAGGAAATGGGGAGACAAAATTTTTTTTAAACGGGCGGGGCCACGTGTTATGAAGAAAAGTAATTTATCTGAAAGGAAATATGTAATTGAAGCGCACGCTGAGTATACAATGTTCGGTTACACCCCAACTTAGAAACCTTTTCTTGTTACACCTATTTTTGACCGACGTAGTCACCCCGCTGACTGCCAAAAAAAAAAAAAATTAAAAGTGTTTAACCAGTTACAGTTGTCTATGACTAAAATTATAAAACCTTTTTTTTTGTATTTTTTTTAATTTAGAGGTTACGGAAAATGAGTTAAAAAATTTATTAAAAATGTGTGGGGATAATATAAAAAAGTTACTCCGGTGACTCGTCGGGCGGACTAGGGTTAATGAAAAAATAAAATTTTAAAACATAAACAAAAACATATCAAACTCACTAATTTTGGGGAAATAGTGGTCTCGCTTTCTCATGGTAGAAATTGTTTATGTATTTTGAAGTTCCAATAAAATTTCGTCAGCTTTTCTTGCTTGCAATCGAAGACAAATTGAAGTAATATCATATATCGCTCATTTGGTGCAACGTCGTCATAACTCAAAAAACATAATTTTCCAGGTGAGCCACTCAAAGATTTTAACTGCCATATATTGCGCATATAAAGGCATATTTTAATTTCTATAACACGTGCTAAATTTTTCACTGATCATGAAGATTTTTTTATACAACATATATCATGATATAGGGTACGTTTATATGTTATTAACTCAAAAGTCATATTTTTTGAGTTATGACGACGTTGCAGCAAATGAGCGATACGTATAATGAATTTTTTCAACGCTTCCAAATTTTGGAACTTCCCGTTTCAATTTTTCTTTTGTGTTGCTTAAAATAAATTCCAATTAGTCACCTACAAAAAACATAGGTCACTTTTTCTGCCTTTTTTGGCTATCAGGTATAGGATCTGTCGAGCTACAGTTTCAAAACCAAAAAAATATGATAATTGACGTTGCATTACAAAATGGCCTGTAGGCAAATAGAAAGTCAATCTCAGCTGTGTAAACTAAACCCTTTACTTAACATCTATAACTTTTTCAAAATAGACCTATGCGTGCATAAAGAGCACGAGTTGACATGTTGGAGGATTTTTGCTAATGACGCATACTGAATTTAGCTTAGTTGTTTGCGCTCATTAGTTTTGTACATACGACTCCTACTTCTACCTCCTACAACTTCAGGTGTGCCCATTAGTTTGAATTGAAGTCGTCCCGTGCGATATTGTGTGGCTGTTATTGTCACATCTGCCTCATCGAGTCATCTAATTTTACAGCTTGTTTTAGAGCTCGCTGAGGCGGCAATTCTAATTAGTGCAACAATGAGACTTTTGCAATAAAAACAACACACGTAGATAAATGTAAATTCGGACTACTTAGAATTTTATATAACCAGTTGTTAATAAAATATTTAAAAACAATACTTACATGAAGTAATAATAATACTAAAAGCTAGAAAATAATTAGGTAGGTCCTAGGTACTAGTCATCACACTCCTCATCAATCTAAGGCGTTGCTCAGATAATTAAATAAAAACGTTGGGAGCGTCAAATTTCTAAACATGTGAGTCGTAGCATAACCTGATTGGGGTTCAGTTGGTCCTATATATGACTATCAATAGAAATTTGACGGGCCCAACGCTTTTATTTAATTGTCTGATCAACGCCTTAGATTGATGAGGAGTGTGATCACTAGTACCTAGGACCTACCTAATTATTTTCTAGCTTTTAGTATTATTATTACTTCATGTAAGTATTGTTTTCAATAAAACCGTTTAACTTGACATTTTTTCTTAATTATTTTATTTTCAGGTTTTTAGTCTTTATTTAATTGCCTATTATTCCTCATTCTATCTAGTTCATTTAAAGATTCATTATTACAAGGACTCTTTCTTGACAATGTTACAGTATAAGTCCTCAATACATAATCCTTCCAAAGACTTCACTCGACTCTGCGCCACGTATGCTTGTCCCTCCTCCAACTCCAAAATATTTTGATGTCACTTCTATCGGACTGTATGTAATATTTGTTCCAAATATGAGCCAAATCGGACCACAAACACATTTTTTTGAATATCTCGATCTTTGCACCACCTAGCTAAAATGGTAATATGGGCATAAAATATACATAAATAATGTAAGATAAGTGTAAAGGTAAGTGTAAACGTAAGCTTAGTCTTTATAAGCAATATGCTATAAGAAAAACATAGAAAGTATATGTATTCCAATTCGCTACGCATTAGCGTAAAGTAGGAAAACAGTACCGGTAATGATAAAGATACGAGGTGTGTTCGAAAAGTATCGCGAATTTTGTGTTTTTTTTTTTTTCAAAAATTATTTATTTGTTCACGAATATCTATTTTTTCTCCTTCAAAGTAATCCCCATGAGTATTATACACGGTTTTTCCAATCTTGAAGCACTTCAAAAAATCATTTTTTTTTTTTATTTTGTTCAGTTCTTCCTTCGATGCCGTTTTTATATCGTCAATCGTAGCGTAGCTTCGTCCTTTCATAGGCCTCCTCAGTTCAGGGAACACGAAAAAATCACAGGGGGCCAGACCTGGGGAATACGGTGGCTGCGGCATCATTAGTGTGTTGTTTTTGGTCAAAAAGTCGCGCAAAAGCAACGATGTGTGAGCACGGTTATCGTGGTACAAAAGCCAATTTTTGTTCTTCCACAAATCCGGGCGTTTCTGGCGTATTGCTTCGCGCAAATTATCCATAAATTACAGGTAATATTCCATATTGACCGTTTTACCCTGGGGCAAGAACTGAAATCGGAGAAAACTTTAAGCAAAACTTTCACATTCGACCGAACTTGGCGCGCGTCTTCTCGGCCTTCTGAGAACATTTTGTACCACCGATAAACGTTGCTTCGGTCCAAGGTAGCTCTTCGTATACCGCAGCCAACATTCGGAATGCATCGGCGCACTTAATTTCATTTTTAAACCCGCTGTGCTTGTACACAGGGTATTATAACTTTGATTGGATAACGGTTGGTTGTACAGGTATAAAGGAATCGAGATAGATATAGACTTCCATATATCAAAATCATCAGAAAAAAAAAAAAATAGATTGGTATTGAAAATAAGCGAAATCGGGTGATAATCACATCCACTTTTTATATATATAACATTTTAGGAACCACAAAAAACCTGATTATTTAGTAAATAATATACGTAGAATGTTGAAATTTGACATGTTGACTGATATTGAGACTCTTGATAAAACTTTGAATTTTTTTTTTAAAGTGGGCATGTGGAATACTTGTGATAAAGCCAATTTTACAAATATTATTAATCATAAATTAAAATCATTAAACCCATCGTAACAAATTTCGGCAGAGGTTGAATTTACTATATCCAATGCCCTTGAACAAAAATTAGCGAAATCGGTTAAAGACCACGCCCACTTTTATATACAAGATTTTTAAAAGGGGCGTGGACGAATAAGCTATATCTTTGCAAAAAAGAGCTTTATTTTGGCATTTCATTTTCCAAGTGGATTTAGAACCATAAATAGGAAAAATTTCAAATTTTAAAGAATGGGCGTGGCACCGCCCCTTTTATGACTAAGCAATTTTCTATGTTTCGGGGGCCAATACTCGAAGAAAGATTAACGGATCGTAATAAAATTGGGTACACAAATTTTTCCAATAGCAGGAAATATTTCTAGAAAAAATGGACGGGATCGGTTAAAGACCGCGCCCACTTTTAGATAAAAGATTTTTAAAAGAGGCGTAGACGATAATAATAAGCTATATCTTAGCGAAAAAGAGCTTTGTATCCATAGAATTTTACTTTCTAAATTGAATTATAACATTAAATTGGAAAACACTAAAATCTTTGAAAATGGGTGTGCCACTGCCCCTTCTTTGTCTAAGCAATTTTCAATGTTTCGGGGGCTATAACTCGCAGAAAATTTTCATATCGTAACAAAATTGAGTACATATATTTTCCTTATATCAGGAAATATTTCTAGTAAGAATTGATAAGATTGGTTAAAGAACACGCCCACTTTTTATATAAATGACTTTAAAAAGGGTCGTAGGCAAAAATAATAACTTAAATCTTAGCGAAAATAGTTTTGTACCAATCGTATTTTTTGTTGTACTGTTACACCTTTTATTTTAAAATAGACAGTAAGGAAATACCCATATCTGAAAGAAAACTGCACTATCACCCGCTCAAGGTCATTGGTTTAAGCCTCTGTATCCTTTTTGCTTCTTTTAAACGAAAATTATTTCAGAATAGAAACATATGTATATTTATTATATCGCAGCCTTGTAACACTATTAAGAACACAAAACAAACAACAACATCATTTCAAGTATACAGCGGGGTATGTAATGTTCGGTTTCACCCGAACTTAGACTTCCGTAGTTGTTCACATAAAATTTGATACAGGTTCCTCGATCCCTTTTTTTTTTTCTCTCTTTTTTTTTCTTTCTTTTTTTTTGTTCCTCGATCCCTTTTTTTTTTTTTTTTTTTTGAATAGGTAAAATCGAAGACGAGCCAAAAAACGTGCAAGAAAAGCAGCTTTCAACGATTAAGTGAACATTCAAAATGGCCGAGCTTGGCTGCATAATGCATAAGTGAGAGACACGAGTTTCGACGTAAAGCCACAAAAAAAAGTGAAATTCGAATAACGTAACCCGCGCACATTCAAAATTCGCGATACTTTTTAAACACACCTCGTACTCTCCTAAAATTTTGGGGAGTGTTGTCTATGTTTATATCCCTTTGCAAAATATAGATCCGATACTTTCCGAACCATTAAGGTACAAGCCCAACCATCTCGGGATTGAATAAATATGCACATTGCACTTTCAAGGCCTTCCCGCTACCACCCCCTAGTTTCAGGGAACTTAAGGTGGAAAGAACCTGGGCTGCTAAATAACAGGATTTCCCACGGGGTAGGTGGGGTTGACAATTTGGTTTAAGGAGCTATAAATTGGGCAGGCAGTTCCTTGGAAGGATATCACTGCACAATTTGTATCGTTTGGGTACTTTAGTCGCCTTTTACGACAGGCACACCTGCCGTTTAATCCGCTTGGAATAAGTTATGTCTCGTCAATAACAGCTGATATAGAAAGTGCGGGCTGCAGGAAGAAACGGTTAAGCACGTTCTGTGTTCGTGCCCTGCGCTCGCGATATGAAGGCTCCAGTTACCGGGGGTAGCAGAGGTGCCAGATTTTAAGGCGGAATATAAGCTAGGTCGTAGAAAACTTCCAATATTTTACAAGAGAACGTAGGTATTCTATAACATGTGTCCCAGTACTTAATTGTGGTTTTACGTTGGGTCGCCAAAAAAATTCTGGTAAAAATATGGAAACTTTCAGTCTATGTGAGGTCTTTATTGACAGGCGAATTTATCATAGCCAATGCGTTTGTTGAAAACTCGTTATCGCTATTTTTTATCAAAAAGTTGTCGACTCTTCATGGAAAAGATATCAATTGGTTATCAAAAAGTTTTAGAATGTTTCAAGGTTTATATTGTGAGGTCATCGATTTTTAATGAAAAAATTATAAATTTTTTATCGATTTTCTTAAATTGTTATTTAATTGTTATCAAAAAGCTTTCGACTGGTTTGATATGAAACAAATACATACAAAAAGATTCAATTTTCATTCCGCCTGTTAGAGATAAATCGTCGTGTCAGATGGATCTTTTATATTGCAAAGTTTTGATCTTAACATAGATAAATTGATGATGGAAAGAAAAAAATCGTAAGAAACTAACCGCGCTTGCGCAATATTATACAGTGCAATAATTGGAGGCTAATTACCTAGCCGTGATGTTTCTTACTCTAGATGAGAGACCCTGGCCCACAATTGTGCATTCTTTTGAGAAATATTTTTGTTATTCTAATTTTAAACATGCAATATTTCGGAGTCAAATATTTAGGTTAGATTCATATAATAGAGTTTCAGGAGGAACTTGTTGGCAGAATATTTCAGCTATAGGCTCTCCGTAACTCTTTTGGGTTAATTTTTTATATTTTCGAGGTTAAAATATTTTAGATATATATTTAACATTCGAATAAAGTCATTATAGGAAAAATTTAAAATCAAATATTGTTGTTGTTGTAGGATAATGACACCCCCGGGAGTATTATCGATGTTGATGGTCCATTTGCCGGATGCAGATCCGGTACGTTTCGGTAACAAGCACCATAAAGGTACTAGCCCGACCATCTCGGGAACGATTTGGTATAAACACATCAAACCTTCTAGGCCATACCGCCTTCCCACCCCCTTGATCCATCAAGAGTTCGGAGTCCCCAGAGCCTCGGCTGTTCATGAAACAGGATTCGCCACGGGTACGTGAGGCTGACAATTGGGTTGAAGAAGCTATATATTGCGCTGGCACTCCTTTCAATCAATTTGGTATTTTAGTCGCCTCTTACGACAAGCATAGTTACCGCGGGTATATTTTAAGCCCCTAACCCGCTGGGGGTTTAAAACCAAATATGTCACTATGGTGAAATAATTTCGAGATTTTACCAAACAGGCAACAGTAAAATATAGCAATTATAGTGATACTCTGCCCGTCTGTCTCTTACTGGGATTATTAACTCAAGAAATGTCCCTAAAATTACATGCACACTGACAAATAAAATGCCAAAAAATGAAACAAAAAAGTGTTTATAACTTAAGTATGTAATTTAAACAACGATCAATTAATATTAAATATTTTTTTTAATAAGAAGAGGAATAGATGGGAATGAAAAAGCGGATGAACTAGCTAAAAAGGGCGCATCCCTTGAAGCTTGCTCCGTAGATGTCCCAATTAGACTGGGCGAGATTAAGCGAAGGCGATAGGTACACACGATCGACCAAGCATGAAAGGCGTGCGTTCAAGCGCGGGGCTATAAAGCGTCGAAGATTATGTGTAAGTCTTACAACCTTAGACTAAAAAAGTTGCTTCTATCATTAAAAAGAGAGGACTGTATACTCATGATAGGTATTCGGACTGGACACTGCCTTCTGGCGTCACATGCCTTTAAAATAGGCTTGGTCATTGATAGCAGATATAGGAAATGCGGTTTGGAGGAGGAGGCGATCGATAACGTTCTGTGCTCGTGCCCTGAGCTTGCCAGGTTAAGACTCCAACTATTAGGAGTGATACAGCTGTCAGATCTAGAAGCAGCAAATGGCTTAAGTCCTAGGAAGCTTCTAGTATTTGCCAAGAGGACGGAGTTATTTTTTAAATTAGGTCCTGGTTTTTGATAGAGGTTATCAGTTTGGTCGTTAAAATAAACTTCTGGTAACACTACGGACTCATTCAGTTTATGTGAGTTCCTCATGGACCGGCCAGTTCAACATAACATAAGAAGAGGAAAAATGGGTAATCCTGCTTCCTTAACAGCCGAGGCTCAAGCGTCCGTCAGCTCATCAGGCACGGACGTATATCCTGGAAGGCTCAAAGTGGTTATATTATATCCTTGCTGAGATGGTTTGGCTTGATGATGAGGAATGTACCGGAACTATTCCGGCAAAGGATCATCAATATTGATTGTAGGTTCATTTTTCCATATAAACGGTACCCTCATGACGGCACCAGTTTTACAGGACACCACAACTTAAATGAATTGAACTGCATTTCAAAATGTTAAACGTTTTTGAAAGCAGCCCTAAAATAGAAATCACATTCATCCTGCTATTTTGAAAATACTCACAGATTATTACATTATGGTAGGTTTCAAACAAATTTCGATTTCCTTATTTGTCCTATTTGCTAACTGCTACCAGTGCATATGAGCCCCATCGATATAACGTACGTAGTTAAACATGTATATATGTACATACATATATCAGTACCAGTTAATATTGCAAGTAGGTAAATGACAAAATGCAAATGTGGCGTACAAATATGTATCAGTGGGCGCACGGTGGGGTATTTGATCAATCTAGCTAGCCAAAAGTCGATTTTTCAAAATATTAAATTTTTTTTTAAATATACTCCCTGGCGCTCCTAAATCTAAATGTAATGTTATATAAAAATTGTGTGCACTGGACTTGTTTTTGGATTAAAAGGCAATATACCCTTCTTACCTAAATACTTGTTCACTTATTTAGCCTTAATCAAATCTAGTTATGTTTTCTTTAAGGAAAGGTAAATATGTTTTTAATTCATTTGTTAGATTTTTATACCGCATGTTTTAATTGATTTATTCTATTTGTGATACTACTACTTTTGAATATTAAATTTTTGAGAAACCTGGAAAACAAAAGGATATATCTGGTTTGCATGACATGTCATGTCAGTAATTTTTTGGCAATAGATAAGCTTGTGTTTGTTTCAAAGTTTCATAACAAAAATGGATGCGCATACCTTGTGAGAATATCCTCAGTGCAAACTCCTAGGTAAGGCTAGGTAGCTTTTTAGTTTTTGACGTTACTATAGGCTGTGTGCGAGTAGATCTAAATTTCTAAATTTCTAAAAAATCTAAATCACTGGAAAGTGTCGGTAAAGCAGTGCAAAATAAAAATTTAAAATTTTTATGAGCATACTTTTCAACTTGAATTCAAATGTCAAATTTCAAAAACAAAAATATTGATTTTTCAATATTGTATATGCAAATAAATGGCTCTTGCCCATTCAATTTAAGTAAATCATAGATCATAGAGCTATGATCCCTGATGCGATTAAGGTGCGATCGATTGTACGTGATGGTGAGCTCATTTTGTTCAAGCTGATGTTGGCGATACAAGAATTGTATCCTTCTCAAATATGGGCCGCAATCTGAACTTATTTGGTAGCCAAGTGCACTAATTGGATTAAGAGGTTATTGGAGACGTGCCAACATCACTGTATTGAATTCGAGATTGTGGAAATGGTCATTGTGCACGTGCTCCATTATGTCCGAAAAAAAGCCATATAAGACGGATCCACCGCATTTTCTTAAACTGGTATCTTGGGATAGGTACCTACTGCAGACCCTAATTGACCTCTGTTCTTTTTAAGCGTGAAAAAGCATCAAAAATACCAAATTTTCCGTATTTTTATTATTTTCTTAGCAGAAATAAACAATTTAGGTTTTCAAATCAACTCGCACAGTTTTGACAGCTTATTCCTAAATTATTGCAGTGACGGAAAGTTCCAGTGGAATATTAGCTTAGGTACCTAAAATTTAGGCGAACTCGCACGCAGCCTTAATAACAATTTTCTTGTTTACAATAAGCGTCGTAACTTAAACATTTATCAACCGATTTTGATAAACCATGACTTTTTTTCTCTGGATAAATAGTTCTTTGAGAATGAATGTAAAAAATATTTCTTTTTAATACTTTACATAAAAAAGACGTCAAACTGTGAAAAACGGGGAAAAAATGGTAAATCTTAGATAACATTTGGAAAATGTCCCAAATTTTTTGTATAAGGTATAAACAAATATAAACCAGTTTAAAGCTTGAATCTTCTTTCCGAAACCGTAAAGTGATCGAAAATCGGTTAAAACATGACGACGTAATGATTGTTAGAGTGCGCACAGTAGACGAAAAACGGTTTTTGGACAAAAACTTGAAAATTTGGGGGTGTTAGACAATTGTGAAAAACATTCTCATGATGTACTAGTCAAGGCCTACAACGTACACTAAGTGACTTGAAAAGTGCAAAATCACTGTAGCACTATGTAATCTAGAAACATATTTCGTGAATAATTTTTCGATGTTTGTTTCGTTCAATTTTGATATGCATATAGTCAACTTTAATATTCCAGTATCCGGATATATGGATATCCCGATTTTCCGTTTACGTATCCAGATATCCGAACAGCGGATATCCGGATTTTCTATTTACGTATCCGGATATTCGGAGAGCCGGATTTTTTGTTTAGCTATCCGGTTATTCGAATATCCGGTTTGTCCAGATAGTTGAAAAATCCGCATGCAGTTCACAGCTCCTACTCCTAGGAGAAACGTCTTAAAATGTAATACTATATCGATGTACCAAATTTGATTTAAATCGGTTAAAAGGTTTCCGAGATGGTAGTGAATATACAAAGAAATATAAAAAAGAAGGTTAGGTGGCAATCCTACTTAAAAATGTCAATAGAAATGCGGAGTAAATACCTTTCGTTTGATACCCACATTGACAGATCTTATGTAATGCCGAAAAAGCTGGCAGTTATTTCTGTTCAAAAAGAGGTTGGCTCACTTTACTGCTATGAAAGGAAATAGCAAAAAAAGATTCTGTTTAATAAAACAAATTACTACTACTGAAAGGAAATATTTGACAGTAAATTCTACACGGAACATTTGGCAGTTTGCTCAACTTGCTGTTCACTAAACAAAATTTCGTTCACTATACTGACAGAAACATATTTTCAACTTATCAACTAAAATAGTGTTTGGTGAAAGCGGCTTACGGTGGGGTATATGATCAATCTACACGGAACACCGTGAATTCACTGTCAAATATTTCTTTTCATAACAATTACCAAGACAACCACTTTTTGAACATAAATAACTGCTGTTTTAATTTTGGCCAGCTAGATTGATCAAATACCCCACCGTAAGCCGCTTTCACCAAACACTATTTTAGTTGATACGTTTAAAATATGTTTCTGTCAGTATAGTGAACGAAGTTTTGTTTAGTGAACAGCAAGTTGAGCAAACTGCCAATTGAAATAACCATCCTTAAGTTTTAATGAAAGGGACCTCTTAAATTATTTTTTATTCGTACACAACACTTAAAAATCTCAAAGAACTGCCAGTTAACAGAATAAACACTTTGAGAAAATGTAGCGAAAAAAGTTTTTGTTAGTAATTTGACGTAAAACGATCTTAACTTAGAGTAGTGATTTCAGGAAGTTACCACTCAGCGACTTATCAACAGTTGTGTTTGCTGAAAGCGCCCAAAGACTGAATGAGAATTTTCGGGCGTACGAATGCCATTAACAAATGAAGTAGGCGAATGTTAGTAAGCGAAGGCTTTAGCGTAGGTTTCAGTAAACCATAAAAAGTGTTGTTGTGGCATAAAAGAGAAATGTATAACGATATTTTGCGGACATAGTTGCATTCGAATGGACGTTGTACTATTACGTATGTAAAACTAAGTATGCATTTCATTGTTAAAAAGATGCGTTCATTCATCGAGATGTTGGATATTTGAAGCTAAGCGCAACTTTTCATGGGTTTCCACGTAACTTGCAGCGTAAGCATTATTTTCAAGTCATAAAGCGTGAATTGCTACTTACGCATGTACGTAAAAATGTTTGCAGGTAGTGATTTAATGGTATTATATATTTTTATACAAGCGTTTTCTAATTTCAGAGGTGATATTTTTGTAGCGGAAAGTAATTTATTGGCTACATTAATACAAAGGGAACCGGTTTAATTACTCGCTGTTGTATTTTACCATATATTCTAGTCAGAGCCAACAGCATCTTATACGATCACGCATCAAAAACCAAACAAAAAAAAAACCCAAACCATAAATATGATCCTGTCAACCCTTCCGTAAAAATAATAATATAATATGAATCTTATAAGAATTTGTAGCCACTATTTCACGTATTACTTAAAAAATATCCAAAAATTTTAAGCCATTTTCCCTTGGATTACGGAAAGAGAGCACAATTGTGCTATGGAATGCAGACACATGATCTACACAAATTTCCCAAGGCATTCGATAAAGTTTCCCATTCAATTCTACTGTCTCAGTTCGATTTTGGGTTTCAACTGGGAAGTGTCAGCTATTCACAGCTAAGCTAAAAATATTTTTAGTCTTGGTTTAGTTGACCTGGAAACAAAAAACAAGCTGGAGGGATGACTTGACGCTTGACGATGTGAAAGATAGTGCCAGGAAGGCCGCGGTTGTCATGGAGGATATCGGCAAGAGTAATGAACATATATCGAGTGGATATTGTGGAGAAGGCGTCCGTGGCCCGGTCTTTGGTCGGACTTCGTGATATGAGATATTGGCTTCCTGATTTCGTACACTCTGTGTTTTATGATAAGGACTATATAGGTCTCATACCATTGTGGGACGAAGGCGTCCGTGGCCCGGTCTTTGGTAAGACTTCGTGATATGGGATATTGTCTTCCTGATTTCGTACACTCTGTGTTTTATGATAAGGATTATATAGGTCCCATACCATTGTGATACCCCGAGCAACTGTAAAGCGGATCTCTAGGTCCGCATCGGTACAATTTAACTGGATGAAAATGGCTTTGGGGATTTTGGGATTCCGCTGGCTACCTGTAGTCTGCACCTGCATAGATGGGCCTCGAGTCAGCTAAACAAGCGTTGGGTGGACACCAGCTCTTGCAGGATAGCAATATCTTTCTAATCGGAAGTGGACGGTAGGATGCTGCCAAAATGATTGGTTTAACAAAGTCCAATCTATCAATGGTCGTTGGCAATTTTGACAGGGCATTGTCCAAACGTCACAATACATTCGAAACCCCATCCTAGTGCAGCTGTATGGAGGATGATTGGGTGAACTCTTCGAGTCACTTTATGCTTGATTGCTCAGCTTTTGCCAGAACTGGGCGAATATATTTCGGTCGCGAATCACTTTGATCTCCGGAGGATTTATCCAAGGTTGAGATGGGACTCATTCGAAACTATATCGTGGCTACGCAACGATTTTCTTAGTACCTTTTGCTACGTCACCGTTATTTTATGTGGTCTCACAGCAGACATTTATGTTGTCAAAGGGAACTCCCCCTACCGGGCAGCTACCACCTAACCTGACCTTGCCTGATTCTTTTAATTTGTAGATTAAGGAAATAAATAAAATCAGTAGTAATGCCGATATTTTGAAAAGGGTTATAATTTTTAAAAAGAGACTTTCAAAATTTTCTAAATGTATGTATAATATAAAATAGGCTTGGTGTTCTCCAGTCTCAAGAAAAAAAAAACCAAATATTGATTGCACCATGCCCAACTATGTTATGTTTAAGCTACAGCGTAATCGTTCTTATATGGCATCAGCATAAGCTTTTGTACTAAATTTTCAAAACCGTCAAAAAAGGAGTTAGCGTGAAGTAAGGGCTCCCTTTTTGCTTGGCTGTTTAATAAAAAAGGGATTTTATGCTGCTGCACTTTTTTTATATTTTTTTCACAAAATGCGAACAAAGTTATATTACCTCTGCGGTACGTTTTGTGTACGTAATTAAGTTTGTTTGCACGCTTTTATGTATAAAATTTATTTTATCTTTAATACTTCCGCTGTTTATGCAATTTAAACCCGCAGCTTTTATTGAAACAAATAAAAATTATCCATTGTTTTAGGCTTTAGTTGCCTTTTATATGAGCGTAAGTTACTAGTTTGAGGGATTATAAAAAGTTACTTGAATTTATATTTATGACTAATTTCTCATATTTTTTTTTAGGAGTGTAGACGAATGGCTTTGTGAAAATTACCTTTCTATATTTTTACGAAAGTAATCTGTCAGTAACGAATTATATCTGCAATTTATCTTCTTACTTTTATTACTATTCTCTTGTGGCGGCACAAAATAAAATTGATATGAAAATTTTGGGAAATGAAGGATTGGCGTAAAAGACCATATCTTCCCCAAATAACAAGTAATTCTAAAGACTTTATACTTTTGTATGACCGAAACTCTAAAATCTTTTAGACATAAGAGGCTTTCATTTTGGTTCATATTTATAAATTTGGTGCTTAAAATGTAAAGTTACGTGTCTAGAAAATTATATAGTTTTAGAGTTTAATAGAATTTTTTATGCCACAAGAAAGCACGTAAATCTGAATCGAGTTCTATAAAAATAATACAACAATTTTTTTTTTATACATTTAAATTTTCCGTCTTTCAACAAAAGCACGTAACATAGGAATTTTTTTAATTGCGCTGTGCTAATTTTTTGGCCAAAATTTGGTGACAACAACAAGGCAACTATCACATAGCGACCCATAATAAATGGCAATTCACTGAAATGGTAAATTAGTGGTTCATTTCTTAAACGCATCATAACCGACGGAGTATAAAAGCAATGAATTTGCTGTTGGCACTTCATTCCTTGCAAATTAATGAAGGTGGTTGCCTAATTAAAGGCAGCCCGATCCCTCATCCTGACTGGCTGAGTGGAAGGGATGCTGCCTTAGCACGGATCACCCTTTGCTACAATACTCCTTCCTCTTAACTATGACTCCCTGGGACATTAGCCTAGTGTGCGAACACGCGATGGGCGATGCCCAGTGAGCGAGGGAAACCTACCACCGGTGTGGAAGTGGATGCCGCAATGGCTTTGTTACTTGCGGGACAACTGGCCACACCTGTTTGGCTATCACGTCCATGCCTAAACTAAGCGATCGAGGTCTCGGCCCCTTTTGGCCACTCGACCACAGCTCTGGCTCTGGCCGTAGACCGATTCACAAGCTAAAGGATCTACCGATGTGCTTCAAGGGGTAATTCCCCTCAGCACACGGATCGGCCTACTTAGTTCCGGCTAGTACAAATCCGCATTCAACTATGTCGCCGTGCATTCACGCAGGCTGTCGTGTCCAGATAGCGAGCCAGCACTAATTCATTCCCCGTAGTCCTGTTACAGATAACTACCCGGTATCTGCCATATGATAAGCCACCACAGCTGAGAGTATCACTACAGAAAGGGTATTATAAGGTAACGATTTCGCATCCGGCCCCTTACTCCTATAATCCGCGCTGCGTTCCCTAACTAGGCACTTGGTACTAGTTCTGTAGCTTTACGATCGCTGTTGCTCGCCTTACTGCCCAGATGTTTTTGTTTTAATACCGCAGTTGTCATCACCTCTCCGTTCGCTTAGCGGTACGCTAATCCTCCTTGGCAACGACCGTTGACCGATTGCCAATTACCTCCCTGTACTCCGACACCATCCATCCTCACTGACTCAGTCCGCGGCATACTGCTACGTCAGGCCATATCTCCCCACTGCCTTGGTATGGAAAGCTGCTGGAATCCTTATCCATTAGGCCGTGTGTGTACGAATTTTTCATTAGCACATAAACATTGTATTCTTATTAAATAGGGGTTTGTGGGACCTCTACTTGACCCTGGATTGACTGAGCACTACCTCAGCCTTTGACAATACCCACCTCATATATTTAAATTTTATGTTGTTTGAATTTGGTTTTTATTTTAAGGTACTAATAAATGAGATAGACGAAAACTGATTGAAGCCCCAAATGGATCTTTTCCTCGGTATTCCAAAAATCGATAGCAAGACAAAAGCGCGTAATTACGATTCGCGGGTTTCTGTACTATCACGGGAGTGCTGCTCTGCTTACTGCAAATTTCTATACTTGAAATAATTTCAGTGCACTAAAAGACTTAAGATACATTCTATTTATCTTTTCACTAATAAATTAGGATGGAAATTTCAATTCTATTCACAGATTAAGCTTACAGATATATGCATTAAAAATAAAAAGCAGGTGTGTTTCAGTATCTACTGATTCAAACACGATAACCTGTCATTAGTAATGTAGGACAATGCTTAACTGTATATAGTATATATATCTATAATCGAATATCTTTAAGATTTGCAGCATTCGTACAAAGAAATATTACCTAAAAGTGAAATTATTATTTAGAAAATACGTGCAGTCTACCAAAAGAAGGGGAGGGTCACACAGAAGATTTTTGCTGAAATTGTTGATAGAAGCCACTTTGACTATTTCTAAGTTATGATTTCCGTTCGAGCTGTATTGAGATTTTTCTATATTTTTAGACTTAAACAAAGAAAAATAAGTAGAGAAATCTGAGCTTGAGCGGAACCAAACATTGTATACCCATCGTGTACTCTCATATACATATGTACATATTCCTCATTCATGGAATTTATATATCATATTCATTTTACCGGGAACAAACACAGTAAAATTTTTAAAACCGAATTCATCTTTACGTATAAGATAAATATAGGCGATTGAGACATTTTTCCTTCCTATAATTTTCCTCTCTGTGATATTTATAATTACCCAATAAAGAGAGACATTTTCATATATTGTATCTTCTACAAAAAGTGTTGAGTCTTTCGTTCTAGTTCTCTATATTTTATCCCTGCCCCTCTTCTGTTTCTTCTCATTTTAATTCGTCGATTTTTCTCTCTGGTACTCAAATTGTTTTCCTCTATCACATTCTCTTTATCTCCTCAAATTAAGTTTATCTCCTTAAACTTCAGTGAAAGATGGCCGAAAAACTGCCTGTTAAGTTTAAGAGTAGCTTAGCTGACACCTGGAGTTGAAATCTTTCTGAAAACACAGGCCTTATGTTCCTCTCCTCCCAATCTTCTGCTCGAGAAAGTCGCCATTTTCATCTCCATTCTCTTTCCTTCCTTCATTCTTTCCACCTCCAATTCTCACAACTACCTCTTATTTTCCTGTTGAGCTTGAGGTGATTTGTCTCAGTTAATAAGCCTGTCAAGGAAGTACTCCTGTACAAATTTCAAGGAAATTACACCACAAATTAAATTTTTTGGAAGAGATTGGTCTCCAATCTTCAAGCAAACACTCCGTAGCGAACTTCAGGGAAATCGCATCATATACGACATTTTTTGGAAGAACCCGCCCCCTGGTTTACTTTACCGCAAAACAAAATTGAGAATGATTTATTTTTTTATGTTGATTTTCCGACAGGGTGGATAAATGATGTATATTCGAACGATTTTCTGTCATCTCTTCTCAAATTTTATTTCGAGACAAACCGGTTTCGGTTTTGTCAACATCAGTGTCGATATTCATTCTGATCTGTTGTTGTCGTTTGTCCTGTATTTATATTTCGTAGGTACATGAGCAGTTATTGTCAAAATTGATGCTGGCGTATATTTAGTGTGTGTATGTGCTGTGTGTTCATTCAGAACCGAGCGTGGTTTTTACTGATCGATTTGAGTGGCTGACTGAGGCAGATAAAAGTCCGTAATTTAAGTCGTTTGACCTTCTTTGTGGGTTTGTTGTTTTGTTGTGTTAAATGGTTTGTTTTTATTTGTAGTTGTGTGTTTGTTTATTGTGCCTGTATTTTTACTTTTTTCTTGTAAATAAGTTTTGAAGGCTCGAATATTGTGTTCACCTGTTGGTTTATTATTCTATCGTCGAATGTTCTCTGTTTGTAGATTTCCATGTTTTCGAGTATGTTGAGACGTCGGCCTTTGGTTTGTATGTAAAGAACCCTAACTGTTTTATTGATGTTTGCTGGGGAATATTCACCAGCTACTTATATGAATGGAGCTTTGAAAAAGTGAATCATTACTTTTCTTTATGTGTTACCTAAAACCATTCCAGATTCAATATACATAAGTAGCTCAGAGACACTATCAAGAATTGTTGTTTCCCTTAGCATAAAAGGCAGAAATAAGTTGCTGCACTGAAGGAGTTATCTTTCGTTTATTATCTGGTAGAACTATTAACTAGTTCTACTCGGGATCTTAACCCTGGCGGCTTTGAAGTAGAGTTTCATTATATCCTACAACAACATGCACATCTAGAAATTGTGCCCTTCTTATGGTATAATTCTAGAGGAAATGTGATCAGTACCTGTGATTAATGGCGATGTATCTCTAAGATTTGATGTCGAACGGATATTTCAATCAAGATATTAGTTGTGACGCAGGTTTTTCCTGATACTCAGAATAGGTTGTTCACCTTCCTTAGTACTTGTATTAATATTTTGGAATTGTATCATTTATTTGATGAGCCTTAGTATTAAAACATATTACATCGAGATATTTATGCTTGGTATGAAATAGTATTTGAATTTAAAGTGGAGTTGCTTTGCAAAACGGATGCCACTATCCTTAAAATTAGAAGATATTGTGTATCATATCAAGGACAGAATATGTGAGCAAAAGACCCGATTGCAAATTATTTTTAAGCTAATGATTCGACTATGAACTGCGTAAGGCAAGGAACATGGAGCCGATAGTTGGGCTATTGATCATGCAATTAGATCCGTGTTCGACACCGTTAGGCTGAGCTTTCCATTGCAAGATAATCACGTCAAAGCATATTGAATACTTGTACGTCAATGTATAGAAAAGTTCGAGCTATCTTCTTGACCTAGATCTTATTAATATAAAAATACGGTTTGGGTAGGATCTTTTTTAGGATCTTTTCTTATTGTTAAGTGATTAAATATTTGTTATCCAAATGTACTCCTTAAATGCATTACGGAGTTATTACATTGGTGGATACAAAACCCAAGTTATATCGAAACCGCTTTCGAGGTACTTATGTAGCGACCTCACTTACAGTTTGATTTATAAAAGTACCCCTCAATTACAGTTTGGTTCAAATCTCTTAAACGGGTTGAAATGTCTCAAAACGTTTCCTATAAATTAAAGCCCCCATGAGCGAGTTTCATTTGATATCTCTACTGTACAAATACATTTGAAAAATACCCGCTTTCATGTCTTGGATTTCAAGACCCTAGTGGTATAGGGGCTTGAAATATAATCTTGTATTTGCACGACTCTGATCCAGGCTATAACAATCGTAACCTGCAGACAGGTCACACAAATTTTTTCGATTTTTTTTTACATATAAGTGTAGGCTGCTCTGGTTTAAACTTGAAAACCAAATTTTTTTTAGTCATATGTGAAGTACAAATAAGTTTCATATTTAGTTTAGTGTTTGAACAGTGAATTAGTTTGAACTACTTGTATTATCAGATAACTGTTAAATAACATTATCATTCTTAAAAAAAAAAAAAGAAAAATACAGCTTGACCTTAGGGCTCGTCAACTATAACCGCACCTAAATATTTTAACCCGCTAATTTTTGTCTTGTGGAGCATTTAACTAACTGTAAGGGCTTAGGCTAAGTCAATGAAAGCAATTTAGAATTTAAAAAAAGATATTTAGCTAAACAGCATTTAAGAAAGGTTAAAACATGCAAAAGAAATAAATATACAAAAAAATAATAAAAAAAAAATATTTGCATAATAGTATTTTGCACAAAGGTCCTGGCAATACAAAACACGTACGCAAAAGAGCAGCGACAAATAATGTAGTGTCTGGTATGAGCCCAAACAAAAATACTACATTCAAAAGCAACGGAAATAGAGTTGACAACATCGAGTGAATTGTTTTGTCATTCCATTTTGCCACCTCATGTGGGCAAAAGGATTATAAGCACAAACACCAAAAGATTCTGTACTGGGCGTAGGCAAGTATTTAAGGGGATGACATCCCCCTTCACGACTCTATTATATATTTATTATATTTGAAAAGCGGGTTTCATACGTTCCGGATTGTGGACTGAGCTTGAATTAAAGCCATATCATAAATATTAGTGTTAAAGGCAAAAGGTCGGTGTCCATAACGTGATGGTCGAAAATTTAATGAATAAGACAAAAAATGGAATTTATGATATAAGTAGCACATTCGATCTACATGAGTTCTCTTGACAAATATTGTCAGGGATTCTGGAAATTCGAAGCGTTAAACAGTCTACAATCCTGAGTTTTAACCATACGATCCTAGAAAAAGTCCTTAGGGGCACGTTAAAGGTGTATTTAACAGCCAGTTTAATGTTATAACCAAGAAGAGCATTGCTGAAACAAAAATTACATCTATAAAAGCTGTTTGCGTGATTGTTCGCTTTAAACCAAACTTTCACACAAGCGTTTATTAACAGCATTCCACCACTTCATATTCATGTTGAATTAGATGTAGCGGTGAAAAATACCAACTTTCTCTAACATACCTACCCTTTAACGCATTGTATGTATAGATACTTAACTTTCTGTATCGTTGATTGCTCAGTATACAATAGTTTTTTCTGAATTGTAAGAACAAATCTCTATGCCGACTACGTTGTTCATATTTCCAAGAGGGCTGCAGAGACACGCCGACAGTGTTTTTCTTGTTAAGGTAGTCACTGAACGTAACAGCTTCGGACAACGAAATCAAAGACTACTTCCGAACTGATGCTTATCGTTTGCAGAGTTGGACAATTGGTAGCCATACTAATACTAACTGCAATTAAGTCTGAGCTATTTGAACGCCTACAGCAAATCACACTATTTCCGGGCTAGTTTTTTCTTCGACGATTTGATTGGAGTGGGTGACTTGGATGGTTATCTTCTGCTACTCGATATTGTGTACATCCCGATAGCGTCATTGAAAATATTCAATACAGCAGATGTAGACGTCATTAAAGACCAATGATGTGAGCTATAGCATACTGCAGTGAATCACACTATTTTTGAGGTAGCGTAGAATTGTTGCATTGAGAGGCGGCACTAGTAAAAAGCCTGTCATCTTGAAGTACACTTTTAATATTTTAATATCCTGTTAAATGGAAATGGCCTCGGTTTGCCTCACTTTCGCATTCTTAGGGGGTTTAGTCGTAGGTGATTCTGAAATAGTCGAAACCTTTGATTTATTAATTTAAGTACTCTGCTGTGAAAAGGGAAGACAGTCACGTAAAGCACCGGTTTCCGAGAAGAGTTATAATAACTATCTTCGAACTGTTGCTTATCGGATGAAAAGTTGGACAGTTGGTAACCCAATTTGAATGAAAGCGCTACATGAATTTGAATTAACTTCTCAAAGACAGTGACTATTTAAAATCTACGCAAGACTGGACCAGTTAATAACGCGTTCAAATAGTCTGCAAATTCGGATATTTTGTAGGACATCAGAATATTAAAAGTGCTTGCCGAAAGCACTGCGAGAGGACAGATTTAGAACTAGTACCGTCGCTTAGCAAGATATAATGAAGCAAAACTTTGAGCATTATTTTTACCATTTCCCTTTTAAGTTTTATCGCAAATAAGACACCAAGATGAGTGGTTAGGGTCATGTTAAGTAGACAGGTGTAAAAACTTCAAACGGTTATAGTAAGGAGGAAGATTCCTCGATGAATTCCATCGTAAGGCTCTAAGCGTCAAATTTGTAAGCAAATGTGTTTACGGATTCTCTTCCAATTCGTGTTTTGCTCCTTTTACGTTTTCCCACAAACTGGCATGACAGTACCTACATGTTTTATACCTTCTCAAAAACTAAGATGCAAGGCAAATGAATTTTTATTGAGAAGTTACTCGTGGGAGAAATAAGCTCATAATATTTGCCGTAATCACTGCCGGGCTCCATACTAATGAACAATAATATAGGATTCGTCTTAGTAACGGAATAAAAAGCGTTGCGATGATGTAAGCGTCATTTAATTTGCTAATCCTTCGATTTCGACATAGTCCAGCGAATCAAAACGCAGCGCAGATGGCTTCGCCAGGTTATGGGAGCGAAAGATGACGCTCTGGACAAGAAAGTATTTTTATCGAAACCCGCTTAGGGAAGCAGAGGAAAAGGCAGCCGCGACTCCGCTGGAAGTACTGGGTGGCAAAAATTTGAAATTTTCTTGGTGTGACCAATTGGCTCCACTTAGCAGCGCGAAAAAGCGACTGGCGCACTTTGTTGGACGGTTATAGCCGTTTAAAGGGTTAATTTCTTATTGAGCAAGTATTTAAGTGGTGGAACATATTATTTATCAGCAGTAAAGATTGTGTATTTCATGTAAGTACCTACGTTGTTAATAACAAAGAGTAAAGGTGTTCTCGAAGGAATTTCGGGTGAAACTGAAACCCTCTTTCATACGCAAACGTTCCGGTCCCTTACGTTCGGCCTCTCTCTGAAGCACTTCACGCCAACACATTCAAGCAAACAAAGACTGACATTATTTTTGTACACGCTCTTTTTATAAATTTTATTTAGCGCCAATCAAAGAATGTTTGAATTTAAAGATCTCCCCATTCTTTGGTCACAACCTCTCTACGTCTCTGCTCTCAGTCATATATATATATTTATATATGTAATATCGCTGTACATATCTACGCCTACAAAATGGAAGACATGTCTACTTTTATTATGAATGTGCTTTTTGTTGTTGCTCTTTGTGGGTGGACTTTAATGAATGCGCTCATTTATCAAAAGTGTTATGCAGATATGTTTGTACGTGTGAATGATTACTATGTGTTAGTTAAGTATTTCGGTTTGACAAAGTGTCACCAAGCGCGAGTAGATGCATTCTCATCATCAGCGCTAAATCTTGTCAAAGGATGTGTGGTCTGACGTCAAGTGTCCAAAGATATTGTTCCGGCAACGATGGCAACGACTGTGATTCATAAAAATTACCAGACCATACAACACTCTTATTTAGTTGTGTACGTACGCAATACGTAAGTGATAAGCAAATGAGTATACGAATGAGTCGTTTAATACTAAATGAAAAGAATATATAACAAAAGGATATGTTAACGAATACTTTGGTTTTACATGCATACGTAAGCAATTTTTTGTGTAATGGGTGGCAATGAATGAACGAATGGAAAAATCAGCAATAAAGCCAATGATGTCAAATAAAGCTATACTTATATGGATTAAGAAATAACGTGCACTTCAGTCGTTTATATGCAAAGCCCTGTTAAAAGTTTAAGAAAAATTGGATGGGCCTTTATTGCATTTCTTAAGATTTTGTTTTAAAAAATAGTTTGTAACATAAGGAAAAAGGCAAGCTATTACACGCCAACTATGGTTTAATGTCCATGGTCCATGCTTCTGCACTATATAGAGGGATGATTTCTTTTTGCCGAGAGGACTATACTTTTCAAATGCCTACCTAGACCAAAGTAGAATTTATTGGCAAAAGTGATTCTTTAAAAAGCACTTATCTCGGCTGGCAAGTGAATGAAATTTTTTGAACTGAAATAAATAAAAATAAATGTAAGGCGCGATAACCTTCAAAGAGATCTAAGGCCGAGCTTCTCTTCCAATTTGCGTCGTGCTCCTCTTGATTTTCCCTACAAATAGGCCGGACGGGACCTACATGTTTTATGCCGACCCCGAACGGCATCTGCAAAGCAGATGAGTTTTCACTGAGAGCTTTTCATGGCAGAAATACACCCGGAGCGCTTGCCAAACACTGTCAAGGGGCGACCCCGCTTAGAAAAATTGTCTTCTAATTTAAAAACCTTATTTCTAATTTTTGATGTTGCTTTGCCCGGGGTGCGAACCCAGGGCATACGGTGTGGCAGGCGGAGAACGCTACCATCACACCACGGTGGCCGCCGAAATGTTTTTCGAAAATATGCGTGGAGTTGCTTAGCGCCAGATCCCGGCTCTTTTCCCACCGGTTTGTTTAATTTGTGCCTTAAAGCACCGAATGTTTCCTTTATACTGACAAATTACGGAAAGAGCTCAACACGGCTCTTGGCCACGTATAAACGCAATGCTTTTTTTAACTTCATTTATTATGTGCACCAGGGACAATTACATTGGAATATATATTGCACACCTAGACAAAAACATCGATCAACTCATAAAATGTCTAGAAATCGGGGAAAAGTAGCTGCTTCTTCCATACATGGCAATGCAGTTTTTATTTTGTAAGAAGCGTTTTCTCTATAATTTGTAGAGGTATTTATAAATCGGCGAACGAAAATCATACTCTACAAGTCACTTATCGCACCCGTCCTGTTATATGGGGCACAAGCATGGACCATGACAACAGCAGATGAAGCGGCCTTGGGAGTGTTCGAGAGAAAAGTTCTTCGAAGGATTAATGGACCTCTACGCGTTGGCGATGGCGAGTACCGAAAAAGATTTAATGATGAGCTGTACGAGCTATACGCAGAAATCAATATAGTCCAGCGAATTAAAACGCAGCGGCTGCGCTGGCTAGGCCATGTTATGCTAATGAAAGATGATGCTCCGGCCAAAAAAGTGTTTCTATCGGAACCCGCCTATGGAAGAAGAGGTAGAGGGCGGCCACCACTCCGTTGGAAGGACCAGGTGGAAAACGATTTAAACTCCCTTGGTGTGACCAATTGGCGTCCGTTGGCGGAGCGAAGGAGTGACTGGCGCGCCTTGTTGGAATGCCATAACCGTTTAGACGGTTAAGCGCCAATTAAGTAAGTAAGTAGGTAAGTATGTAATTTATAAATAGAGTACAGATTTCGTTAGGTGTGCAATTCGTAAACCTTTACATTGTACATATGAACATATATCGCACAATTATATCAAGATGGAGCTAACTAAAATATCTGTACTTTCGAAGTTATGAGTACCTCCGGGTTTTCAATATCTATAACACGGCAAATAAGCAAGAAAAGGCTTTGTAAAATATAAAAATTGTATTGGCGCCTATGGAGTGGAAGTCGGGTTTTCACGACTTCTGAACAATGACGCTTTTTTACTTGATCGCAAAAATTCGAAGAAATTCTAAAGAGAATAGAGATCTGTAATTCACTATCAGCCCAATTCTAAATATTCCCTCCCAATTTTATTATCGCGGATTTTTTTATTCCCGGGGAAAACTTCTTCCAATTCTTTTCTCCTAGGGAGAACAATAATTGAAGAACAGGAATTTCGAATTTTCGAAGCCAGCTGTTTAGTCAATTGAAGTTTCGTTGCTCATTTTTTATTTTGTTTGAAAAATTTGAGAGTTTAATTATTGTTGTGAATTTGTTTGAAATTAAGAAATAAAGTATAAACAATGCACAGTTTTGCATTTCATATGGTATTCACTGAAATGAGTAATGAATTGGTGCCACAGCAACATCAACAGAGAACCATAAGAAGAAAAGACGATGGGATAACACAAATCGACTGGAGTTGCCTGCTTCCATTCAGAAAAGCAATTTTCTGGCGGCCAAGTGGAGCTGAATTCATATTTCGTCATATGACAAAATCTTTTTAAGCCTTCTTAAAAATTCCTTGCGCAATTTCTGGAGAGCTGAATCAAATATACAAAGAGCTCTTGCTCCGTTGCTTATGATGTACTTTTCGACTTAAAATAAGAAATATTGTGGTAGAATGTACATAGTTTAGCACAAATTTGTACAGATAAGTGTTCTTTGTTAAAACATCAAACTTACTTTAACTCTTTTGATACATTCCTTTAATTTAACAAGTGAAAAAACTAATCAGAAATGGCAAAGAAATCTTACTCTCAGTCAAATTCATAATACTTATTTTTCTCCCATAACCGGCTTCTGCTTCTTCGAACATTGCTCAGAATAAAAAGAAAGTGAAACGTGAAAAAACTTACAAGGAATTTTTAGTTAGAATACGAGGAATGGAGAAGGGAAAAAACTCGCAAGGAATTTTTATTTAGATTTGGGCAGTATAACATATTTTAATCTAGATCAGGAATTTCTGCATTAACTGTAAGAACAAAATCGCTGTTATCAAGTCTAATAAGATAAAGGTTGTTTTGCTTTGATGTTAGAATATAGATGATTATTCTTGAGCTAAATTTGGTGCTTTAAATAAAACTAAACCAACCTTAAACAAATTTAATCCAAAACGCCAATTAAATTCAATAAAAATATCTTGTTCTTTTTTACAACGCCGCAGCTGCTGCTGAACTTAAATCTAATTGAGGTGCGTACGACATGTGGGGTAGGCTTCTGTCTGGCTAAGAAATTACATTTAATGTGAATAGAGAAGAAAACACCAAAAATGTTTGTGTGTAATGGAATCTCATAGGCAATTTACTCTGTCAAAGAAATCAGCTGTTTACAACAACAACGTCTTATAACATAGAATAATATAGATATTGTGGACATGCGCACTAAAGTTGCTATAAAAAAAAATGGAGAGCTCTGAGAGTTTTTAGAGTACCAAACTTTTTGCCCTGGCAAATCAGCTGATTTGGCAACTGCCGAACAACCCCTGCAGTCAAAAGCCAAAGTAGTCAGCAAACATTCTAGTTCATTGACTTGAATTTTGTGGCGTTCATCATACTAGTCAGTTTTAGAATGGTTCATTGAATATGATTTTGTGGTGTTATTCATACTAGTTAGTATTTGAATAATTTATTTGACTAGAATTTCGTCTGTCGGACTCGAGAAAATGCGCGAGTGCCAGTTTGCAATCCATACTTCAATTGACAATGCTAGATATCGTCCAAATCAACGGGCACATAAACACAAGCATGACGAATCGACCCTCACCGTTACCTCAACAGAGGTTAAAGAAGATATCGAAAACGCTAAGCCTTCCATATCAATAGTCCCAGACGGATAACCTATGCCGATGCCAAAACACCTTGGCCATGAGGGCATCAGCAGCCTAGCACATTTTTTCTACTTGGCGTTAAAGGCCTTTGCCATTCCAGAATAACGGAGAATGGCAAGGATAAAACCACTACCAAAGACCCAGCCAGTACCTAACGATATTATGCCTTTGGTCAGTAACGAAAACATTTGAAGCCGTTACGATTCCCTCAACTAAATTAAATTTTTCGGTTATCCAGCCATCAGCATGACTTCCGTAAAGTACCACCGTTCTGAACTCCATTAACACTAATCATAGGACGGTGCTAGTGCAGCTTGGCCTGTTTTGACGTAGTCAACCACGACTGGTTCGTCCTTCTCCGTTAGATAGATAGATAATTTATTGAAGATTGCACTGCGACCATTGGTCTATTGTGCCCTCACCTCCTTCACAGCATATCATCCAAGCCGACTTCCTTGATGAACCCTAGCCGTTCTCTTAGCTTGAGGGATTTAATGTGGGAATGTTCTGGCCATGATGAGCCCGTAAACTTAGCCCTGTGTCTTGAGATTGCGTCACAGGATATGGTTCGCCGGCTCCCCTGATCGATCACAAAATCGGCATGTGTTATTCCGTTACTTTTTAGGTTTTATATATATGTAGGTACGTATTTTTATCAAACTTTATTCCAAAGTATAATGTATTGAAGTGGTAAATTTTTAAGTAATATATGTATGTATATTAACTTGGGTCGATTTGTATGGACGAAAGTTAATCAATATCGCGCCATCGATTTTTCAATAGGATTTGGACTTAAGAAAAAAAAGCTCCACTACGCATACCCAAAAAAATAATTTTCTAGCCCGCGAAAAAAATAATGGCGAAGGGTAAATTTTTCGACCAAAACACTCCCCAAAACCCAAAAAATATTTTTTTTTTTTTTTTTCAAAAAACTGTTGTAAAAATCAATGGCGCGATATCGGTTGATAAATCGACCCAGTCTAATATACATACTTTTTATATATATTAAATATAATGAATAAAATGAATTTGATCTAATTTATCAATTTTCAAGTAATTTTTCAACCCAACTAGGACTAGTGTATTAACTTGTAGGATGCTGATGCAAATATCGACTAGTATGCCAACTGGTATGTTGATGTTGAATACATCAATTGGTATGATATTGGTGTATATAATAACTAATATGCCATCTGGATTAATGCTGGCGCAAAGGCTGACTAGTATGTCATCTGGTATGATGTTGGTGTATATAATGACTAGTTTGTCAATTGGTATGATGCTGATGCAGAGACTGGCAATTGATATTTCGTAGGCCATCGCCGTGTTAAAAATACCAGTTGCTAATATGAAAAAATTACAGAACTCATACTAGTTGGGATTTTTGGCAAACTAGTATTCATCTAGTATACATCTAGTTGGTTTGACTGCAGGGACGAAATGTGGGTTGTTATGTTAAAATGGTTAATTTCCTTGCTTTATTTTTGTCTGATTCGAGTAATAATAAAGATAATAATGGCGACACAATTGGGAATTTAAAAAAAATATACTTGAAGGTGAAGGAGTCATTACTTGAGTGAATATACATAGCTACGAAGAAAGAAGAGCAACCTAATTTTTCTTGGTATTCTTTTTAATTTAAATTTATTTAATAATTTGGGAAAAATATAACCGCCACGCTTTGAAACTAGCGAACATACAAATAAGTGTGTATGTACAGTCCAAAGAATACATCACATGCGTTGGCATATGGCAAGTATCTCTTTTACCCTCCCTCGCTGTTCGGCGCAATGGTCGCATTTGAAAAAGATGCGGCGTACCTCCTCTAAATTTAAAGAGTGCAGGAAGTTCGCCGTTTCAACCTTGGCCATTTTGTGGAGATATTTGTGCTTGATTAGAGCTTGAGTCAGGTAAAAGCTTACCTCTTCATGCGGTCACCTTAACCATATGTTCAATTCAGGAAATAGTTTCCTGGCTGACTTTGCTACGGTGCTGTTGCTTCACTGTTATTGGCAGCGTCGAATAGATTATTCTGGCTTCTGTAGGGTAGCAGCAGCTCTACTCGCTTCCGAATCGCCGTCGTTTATTGCTTTTCATTCCTAAGCGAGAAGTAATATCGGATTGGACTCCTCTGCGCTGGAACGAGGCGAGGGCGACTCTGTTCTTCCGGTATTCAATTGCACCGTATAAGAGTACACATGAACCTCCTGTGCTTGCCATTAATTTACTTAAATTTTCTTTTACGTGCACAGCCCTTTCACGCGCTCCTCGTATGTGCTCCAAAAAGGTGAGCTTACTCTTAAGCGTCACTCCAGATATTTCTTTGAAGTGAGTATTTCTTTTTGCTGATACCCAACCGTCATGCTAATGATAGTGGGGCTACGCCTTTTAGTAGGGATTACAATCTCCGTTTTGTTATTTCCAGGTGAATACCGTATTTAGCTATATGTCTTTTTACACTGTGCATTACCTAATTTATTTTATGCTCGCAGCTTCGCCACGCCGTTTTGCAAAGCAACATGTACAATCGAAGATGATTATCGTAAGTAATGTACCAGAGATCGGTATAGTTCCGAGTCCTGGGCTACTTCGTCTTATATATTAACTTTTCTTTGACGTTCGGTGGTTTCATAACATTAGATACCGGTCTCACAAGTAGCCCCTCGGAATTTCTAGCAGGTATTTAGCGTTCTAATGTCTCAAGTTTGTCGTACTCTTAAGCTACGTTAAAAGAACTATTGACGTTTAGCGCGGCCAACAAAACTAATGGCCTTGCTCGGTGGGACGGAATCTCGGGTTTCTTGACTGCGTTTATCACTTCTGCAATGGCGTATATTATAGAGTGGTTTCTCTGAAAGCCATGTTGTCGATAATAGAGTACTCATCCATCCTTTTGTGCTCTCGTGAGGTGTTTCTTCAGAAACCTCTCCATCAGTTTCTCTGTTGTGTACAGCAGATATAGGATCTCTTTTATTCTTCGAAATAATTTTTAGCTATGCTGCCTTTAATCTGGAAGAGAAAATTATTGCCTCGAGACATTTTTTTATATGTTTGTCCAACAAAAATTTTAAGCAGATATTTGCAGCTAATCCAATTTCCCTCCAAGGTTGTTCCATAAGGCCCTAGGGCTGTCCTATGTTTCATGCTGCACAGGGCCCTTTTGAGCTATTCTCCGTAAACTATTTCCATGTTGCGGTCTGCTTTGTTGACGTACCCATCCTCTCGAAATGGTTGGGTGGGAAAGAGAACATCACTGTTGGTCTCATGTTTTCCTGGTCCATCATTTGGTAGACGACATCTTTTAAATGCTATTCTACATCCTTGCTCTCTGGGTCTGCTTTCTCGTAAAGCGCTTTTGTCAAATCCAGAAATAGCAGAACATGCGATTACTAATATAAATACCATCGCATATGCCAGTAACAAATAACTGTACGCGCTAATCTAATATATGTATATACCATCTTGGCAGTTGTGGAATAGAGAATTAACATAAAGCTTGAATGCTGAGATGGTGTAATTTTGTAAAAAAAATTCGGCTGATTTTATTTCTTAGATTTTTATTCCTTAAATGCGAAATAAGATTGTTTCCAAATTTAAGATACTTAATATTGGAAATGAGCCTAATTTGAAATGAACTTAAGTAAAATAATCCAAGTCACGCAGTGCTTAACTATTGATATCCATTAGCATTTGCTGCTTTCGACACAAAGGCCTACATACATATTTATATCCCAAGCAATAACAACGTTGGGCTTTGGGCTTATTAAGATGAAAACTTTCAACAGCAAGCACTTACCAAAATTGAATGAGGAAATTGATTTTCATTTGCATATGGCTTGTGCAAAAAAAAATGCCTTTGTTTCCTTTCTATGCTTAAAATTTAATTCCAAACGGAGTACTTTCTTTCTTTCTCTATTTGTTGGTGAAGAAAAACGAAAATTATGAGGCAGCAAATTTAAATTAACAAAAAGAGGTAAAAATTATATATTGATCATAAATATGCAAATTAGTAAAATAGAGAAAGTAAGAAGCTGAAGAAACTTTCTTGGTATTTTTTCAATTGCTTTTAAAGACTTCTTTCATATTAAAAGTTAAGTTTAATACGGGATCTGATGAAATTAGGTTAAATATGAGCGAATTCTTTCAGCTTCCATTATTGCCTATTTATTAAAAGGAAACTATACAGCCTTATTTTCCTAAATTTTTCTAATAAATCATTCTTTCTTCTGTTGAGGATTTAAGAAATGGTCGATAGTTCTGGTCCTTTTGGTATCCCTCGAATCACTGACCTGTCGAATAAATACACACAAATAATGAATTCATTATTTAAAGCACTACTATAGTAGAACGGTGCCCGCCATAAATTCAGAAAGCAAAAATTCAGAAACACATTTTTTTAAAAAACATTAATCAGAACCCTTTTTTCAGAAAGTCAAAATTCAGAGGTCAAAACTCAGAAGTCAAATCTCAGAAGTCTAGTTTCAGCAATCAAATTTCAGAAGTCAAATTTCAGAAGTCAAATTGCAGAAGTCAAATTTTAGAGGTGAAAATTCAGAAGCCAAATTTCAGAAGGCAAAATTCAGAAGTCAAAATTCAGAAAGTATTCAGACTACAGAAAAAACATTAAATTTTTCTCAAAATTCAAAAACGTTTATTTATTTGGAAGGAATTATTTATTAAGAAAAAGGAGTACAATCTTAAATTTTGAATTGTGTGCAATAGCAAGCATGTAATTAATTCATTTGTTTCGCGTTTACCTTTTTCAAATGAATTTACAATTTTTGTTGTTATATCGGCCTGCTAATTTGTAAGATCGCGCGTTCGAATCGAGCTCAAGGCTTAACAATAATTATTTTATCATTATTATTGTTATGATAAATTTTTTCTTAAATGAATAAATTTAACATTAGAATAGAAGAAAGAAAAAAATTTAGACAACTGCCAAAGCTTGTTGTATATATCCATTTCGGAAACTGCTAAATTTCTTCATCGGCAACATTTAGGCGCGGCTGCTATAACCATTCTATTTGTCTTAATTTTTTCTACTTCTACGCTGTTTCTTGCCAACTGATATTCACAGCACTGCGACATCTGTTGCAGAATGGATGTGAAAATTGGACTTGTTTCAAGGCAATGATGCCATAGTGTCATATTTATTGACACTTTTTCCCCGTGCCCTGGGATGTATTAACAATTTTTTTTTTTTTTCAATTAAGAAAAAAACATATCATAACATAAACAATGATAAAATAATTATTGTTAGGCCTTGAGCTCGATTCGAACCCGCGATCTTTTGAATTTACAGTATTAAAAATACGAAGTCTTTATATTTATTCTTTCGTTTCCCAAATGGCTCGCCTTCAGCTGAAAATTGCTGCAATTTTGTTTCTATTACACCCCGTTACACACATTCAGCCCTATGAACAAAACATACTTTTTCGGAAAGGGGAGACAAAGTTAAAATACACGTGTTTCGGCGATTTTCATGTACACGTCCGAATTTTTTTTATGTATAAAGTATAAAGCTTCAATATATGCCGCAAAAAGTGAAAAAAAAAATTTTTTTTTTAAAACTCAGGAAAATCTGAGAATTGATAAAAATCTATTTTTTAAAAAATTTGACGCTATACAGACATTTCCACGAGTCTGCCTGCAAAAATTCAGCTCGTTTGGATCACGGAAAAAGGGTTAAAAATCGATCCAAAATTTTTCACAGAGGCGGACAGACGGACAATATGAGCTTTATACTTTATACATAAAAAAAAATTCTGACGTGTACATGAAAATCGGCAATACACGTGTATTTTTACTTTTTCTCCCCTTTCCGAAAATGTGTATTTGGTTCATAGGACAGAACTAAAGCTCGTTTTTGTAACGCAGTGTTACTGCCTGTTCGTTTTTTATTTTATTTATGTAATTAAATATGTTAGGGTGTGTGCCAAACGCACGTTGTGCCTCCTTTCGATGCATGTGTGTGTAATGTCGTCTACACTCTTCGTTACTGTGTAAATGTGTGCGTTATATTGTCTGCCCTCTTAGTTGAAGTGACTGTATTCTATTTCATTTAATCACTTTCCTGTGGTTGTTGTGCAGTACTTGTTTACTGGTGGCATAGTGATAGATTGAAATTTTTATACTCAGTTGAGCAGAGCTCACAGAGTATATTAACTTTGATTGGATAACGGTTGGTTGTACAGGTAAAAAGGAATCGACATAGATATAGACTTCCATATATCAAAATCATCAGGATCGAAAAAACATTTGATTGAGCCATGTCCGTCCGTCTATCCGTTAACACGATAACTTGAGTAAATTTTGAGGTATTGTGATGAACGTTGTATTTGTAAGTTCATGACAACTCATCTCAGATCGCTATATAAAATGAACAATATCGGACTATAACCACGCCCACTCATTCGATATCGAAAATTTCCAAAAACCGAAAAAGTGCGATAATTCATTACCAAAGACGACGGATAAAGCGATGACACTCGGTAGGTGAGTTGAACTTATGACGCAGAATAGAAAATTAGTAAAATTTTGGACAATGGGCATGGCACCGCCCACTTTAAAAAGAAGGTAATTTAAAAGTTTAGCAAGCTGTAATTTGGCAGTCGTTGAAGATACCATGATGCAATTTGGCAGGAACATTACTCCTATTACTATATATATGCTTAATAAAAATTAGCAAAATCGGAGAATGACCATGCCCACTTTAAAAAAAAATTTTTTTAAAGTCAAATTTTATCAAAAAATTTAATATATTTACAGTATATAAGTAAATTACGTCAACATTCAACTCCAGCAATGATATGGCGCAACAAAATATAAAAATAAAAGAAAATTTCAAAATGGGCGTGGCTCCGCCCTTTTTCATTTAATTTGTCTAGGATACTTTAATGCCATAAGTCGAACAAAAATTTACCAATCCTTGTGAACTTTGGTAGGGGCTTAGACTCTAGACGATAACTTATATCTGTGAAAAAGGGCGAAATTGGTTGAAACCACGCCCAGTTTTTATACACAGTCCACCGTTTGTCCTTCCGCTCGGCCGTTAACACGATAACTTGAACAGAAATAGATATATCTTTACTCAACCTATTTCACGTACTTATCTGAACTCACTTTGTAATTGTATAAAAAATGGCAGAAATCCGACTATGACCACGTCCACTTTTTCGATATCGGAAATTACGATAAATTAAAAAAATGCCATAATTCTATATCAAATACGAAAAAAGGGATGAAACATAGTAATTGGATTGGTTTATTGACGCAAAATATAACTTTAGAAAAAACTTTGTAAAATGGTTGTGACACTTACCATAGAAGAAAATGACAAAAGTTCTGCAGGGCGAAATAAAAAACCCTTGAAATCTTGGCAGGAATACTGTTCGTGGTATTACATATATAAATAAATTAGCGGTATCTGACAGATGATGTTCTGGATTACCCTGGTCCACATTTTGGTCGATATCTGGAAAACGCCTTCCCAATACAACTACCACCACTCCCTTTTAATACCCTCTTTAATAACTTTAATTTGATACCCATATCGTACAAACGCATTCTAGAGTCACCCATGGTCCACCTTTATGGCGATATCTTGAAAAGGCGGTCACCTATAGAAATAAAGCCCACTCCCTTTTAAAATACTCGTTAACCCCTTTCAATTGATAACCATATCGTAAACACAAATTATAAGGTCACCCCTGGTCCACTTTTATGGCGATATCTGGAAAAGGCGTCCACCTTGGGGATTTCTTTCCCACTTCATTGATTTGGTCTGCAGGTAATTTATAAGCGCCCACTGCCTTTTTGTCATACAAAATCGCATACTTGTAACGTTAATTGGATAACGGTAGTACGTAATGACAAAAATCAAGATAAATTTAGACTTCCGTATCAAACTTATCAGCATCGACAAATATATTTACTAAGCTATGTTCGTCCATCCACCGTTAACAGGATAACTCGAGTAAAACTTGAGATATTTTAACGAAATTTGGTTTACAGGGTTATCATGATGAAGAACAGATAGGAATTGAAAATAGCAAAATTGAACTACAACAATTTTTCGATATTGAAAATATCTTAAAATAGATAAAATGCTATAATTTATTACCAAAGACCGATAGGAAAAAACTTCAAATGTGGGAAAATGGCGTGGAACAGCCCACCATTGAAAGAAGGAACTGTTAACATTTTTAATCAAAAGTCGTTGACGATATTACATTGAAACCCAGAATGGAGGCGGTCTTTACTATTATATGGCTATTGTGAAAGTAAATGAAGTCGGTTGGCGACTACGCCGACATAAAAAAAATGTATTTCCAAATTAAAAAAAAAAAAAAAAATGATAAAAATGCGACAATTCAAAATCAAAGACAGAGATAAAGTGACGTTGATATGTTGTTTGAATTTATGACTAAGCTATAATTAAAAAAACATTTTTGGCGATATTTTCAAGCATAAAAAATAGGATTCAATTACCAGAGGTTTGTTCTCCAATGATGACAGATCTTTAACACTCCCAAATTGAAAAATCTGGACGGGTGGCTTTTACGAAGTAAGGAAAACGGGGAATAATTCAATCCCCTACAGTGAAATTGTAGTAGACAAGTATTTTTCGTATTATATTAGTAGTTTTAATAAATTTGTAAATGCCAAAAGTTTTTGGGGAAATAATTCATTTTCTACTAAATATTTCGTGAATTGTCAAAATTATGTTGGTTTGGCCGTTCTTACAGAAATTTCAAATTTTCTTTCAAAAACTCCCTATATGAGCATAAGTTCAATGCGTTTTATCATAAGAGGAAGTTAATGAAAAGCATTCTGAGATGAAGCGTTCTTCAATCTAACTCTAATATAGGGCGGTTTTGTGACAAATCCTGATTTTGGAATTTTTTGAAAAATATTTTGGGATAGCATGACCTTGAACTGGCATCCGACATGGGGTAATACGCTGCTCAGCAGCCGCAATGAACTGAAAATAACCAAAAAAAAAAAGAAAATAGCCTATTGTCTAAGAACTTTATATTCCTACCTTGACTTTGACAGAAGAATTGAGCTTTTGTGCGGTCGTGCTACACATGGAGTATTCACTTCTTTAATCTGAAATTTCGGAAAGCTCTTTTCCGTTAAGTATTCATGGAAGCGTTTCGGATAAACCGTCAATTTAAAATATTCGGAATACGTTCATTTGATACTACCTCACGAGGTCCGAATGTGAATAATATTCCAAATATAAACCGATTCCCCAAATTCTTAAATGAAGACGAATATTCCGAACATTCGGCATTAATAAAACAGAAAGTAGACTTTTCATACTCGCCCAAAAATATCGAGAGGAGTGTCAAAAGACGCGTATTGACCTCGATAACAAAATTTCGAAGGCGGAAATAAAAATTTTAGCTCGTTCACAAGATATTGAAGAAAAGCCAAAAAATGGCCCTGGGTTGTGTTGACAGCCTTCAGCCGAGTATATAAAAAATTACCCTGACCTGTCCACCAATGAGGTGGGATCAAAATTAAATGCGTGCAAACTCCCTTTGTACACAAAATCCTTTTCAGTGCACAAAAACATTACAAAACCACATGAAAATTGCCAACTTCAACTGCAAATATCTCCGGACAGAGATAAAATTTTTCTTTTCCGCCTTAGGATTATTGTTGTCGAGGTCACCTCTTTCGATATTTTCGAACGCTTATTAGCAGTAGACTCCTCTTCTAGATGTAGACTCCTGTCTGAATAATTTAAGATGCCAAATGAGTACATTTCGTTATGGCATCTCCATTATTTACTAATGAAATTTTTACATGAATCGATTTAATGGTCGAGGTTTTGACATTGAATGATGAATTTTGAATTGGTTTAGGTTTCGTTTGTTCATAGGTTTACGAAAGTGCGCTTTTCCTTGGTGTCCTTATTTTTTATAAAATTACCTGTGTTCAGTGTTCAGCCATACTAATAGATCGAGGCATAGTTAATAAATTCATCATAAAATTAAAATAAATGTTCTAAGGAATTATACAGTTAATTACCTATCGGGTATTTGTGAAGTGATTGCTTCCTATTTCTACTATTAATATTTTTCGAAAATTCGCAAAGAAACAACACAGTTAACGAATGTCAATTCGATTTGGGAGCAAAATGGGTGCAATTGTCAAAAAATGTGTCTGTCGAGCAAACCTCTTGTGATTGAATCATGAAAAAATATTAAAAACATTTTTTGACCCTCTCAACGCAATTTTTAATCTTAGGGACAGAATTTTGAAATTTTTTTTCCTACTCTTTCTTGAGTACACTAGTGACCCCGGGACATCGGTCATTAAGTTATTGGACTGTTATTTCGGGCTTGTTGAAAAAAAGCATTTTGATATCCACTTTGATAATTTAAGGAGCAAAAGAATCATAACATTGGGTAACGAAGCATGCAAAGTATATTGAAATATTTTCTGTAATGGTTTTCAATTGTATTTTGCACAGAAACTAAACTGGGAGTCAGGTTCTCCAAATGGAGTCAGGTTTTCCAAATGGAGTCAGGTTTACGAGATATTCGGGTCTTTTATTGGGGAAAACACCTGTTTCCCATACATCACAAAAGTCTAACAAATTTTTTTCGCCAGAAAGAGGACTAATATTTTTGGGAGGTAATGAACTCGAACGTGGAGTCAATACGGCCCAGGTATTTAAAGTTTTTGAGATGTTTGAATTTAGAAGTGCGCAAAATACGTTTTTGTACATATGAGGTCATGTCACTTCTAGAATTTTGTATGTTAAGGTCGCCATACTACCAAAGGGTAAAACTCCTACTCTCCAATATCCATTTCAAATTTTTTAAAAATATTTTTTGCTTCAAATCGTCTACTGAGTATGACACCTGCGCTGAATACAGTCAAAACAATATGTGATTTCTCAAAATCAAAAAAAGTTTTCTTAAAGCTCAAAAGGGGTTTTTAAGAGTGACCCATTGTCACGTGGCACTGTTATTGTTTTCGTATTCGACGTTCTCGTTTAATGTATTAAGTTCCGTCCAAACTTTCGATGAAATTAGCGTCGCTCAGTGTTATTTTTATGCGTTTGCAACACTGTAAAAAGCAGCTCATATTATGCTCAGCGCAAAATTTAATTTAAAATGAACAAGTAAGGAAGGCTAAGTTCGGGTGTAACCGAACATTACATACTCAGTTGAGAGCTTTGGAGACAAAATAAGTGAAAATAACCATGTAGGAAAATGAACCTAGGGTAACCCTGGAATGTGTTTGTGTGACATGTGTATCAAATGGAAGGTATAGGTATATGCCATAGTTCTATTGGTGGACGCCATTTAGGGATACCGCCATAAAGGTGGACCAACGCTAACTCTAGAATTTGTTTGTACGATATGGGTATCAAATGAAAAGTGTTAACGACTATTTTAAAAGGGGGTAGGCCTTAGTTCTATAGGTGGACGCCTTTTCGAGATATCGCCATAAAGGTGGACCAGGGGTGACTCTTGAATTTCTTTGTATGATATGGGTATCAAATGAAAAGTATTAATGCGTATTTTAAAAGGGAGTGGGCCTTAGTTCTATAGGTGGACGCCTTTTCGAGATATCGCCATAAAGGTGGACCAGGGGTGACTCTTGAATTTCTTTGTATGATATGGGTATCAAATGAAAAGTATTAATGCGTATTTTAAAAGGGAGTGGGCCTTAGTTCTATAGGTGGACGCCTTTTCGAGATATCGCCATAAAGGTGGACCACGGGAGACTCTAGAATTTCTTTGTATGATATGGGTATCAAATGAAAAGTATTAATGCGTATTTTAAAAGGGAGTGGGCCTTAGTTCTATAGGTGGACGCCTTTTCGAGTTATCGCCATATCTTCTACGACAGCCAAATTATAGCTTGCAAAAGTTTTAAATTACCTTCTTTTAAAATTAGGCGGTGCCACGCCCATTGTCCAAAATTTTACTAATTTTCTATTCTGTGTTATAGGTTCAACTCACCTACCAAGTTTCATCGCTTTATCCGTTTTTGCTAAAGAATTATCGCACTCTTTCGGTTTTTCGAAATTTTCGATATCCAAAATGTGGGCGTGGTTATATACCGATTTCGTTCATTTTAAATAGCGATCTGAGATGAGCGCCCAGGAACCTACATACCAAATTTTATCAAGATACATCAAAATTTACTTAAGTTATCGTGTTAACGGTCAGTCGGACGGACGGACATGGCTCAATCAAATTTTTTTTCGATACTGATGATTTTCATATATGGAAGTCTATATCTCTCTCGATTCCTTTATACCTGTACAACCAACCGTTATCCAATCAAAGTTAATAAATGTGAGCTCTGCTCAACTGAGTATAAAAACAAACATATGAGTTACTATAACTTGTTAAATCTATATATTTTAAAAGAAATACAAGCTAAATTTCGTTCCAATTTCAGGATATCGGGATCGTTTGTTCAGATCCTAAAAATCCCGGAAGACAAAAAGATCTAGGAAATTGTTATCTCTAGTACACACCCACATTAACGAAATGACTACTTTGCATGTGCGAGAATGTCAAATATCACCCCTAGCCAGTGCGTAACGATTCCGTATTCGTGACTATTTGAATTTGCTTATTTGATTCGAAAACTTACTCCAGTTTAATTTTTATTTATTATTTATATCAAATGGCGAGAATAAACAGATATTGTATTTTTGTTATTTGATGGACGCACGTTGCAATCAAACTTTTGATTATAATTAGTAATTTTCAGTTTTATTTATTGACTAAGGCCTGGCAATTAAGTGATTTTAGACTTTAGGTTATTCATCTAGAAAATATTTAAAATTAATTTCATGTTTTACATATGTTGTTCTAAACTTTTCGTGATAATTACTAGAAATTTCACATATTTTAAGTACCTATTCAGCATATTTTTCCCCTACAGGAAGTGTGATTAATTACACTGTGCAACAGTCGGCTGGGTATTGGAACAAACCCACTTTTTGTAGAGAGTGAGGCTTATGTATAAAAGGTATTATCTCCCTTTTTCGAAGTTAGCCTCCAAAAAATAGATATAGGCTTTCGAAGTTCGAAATTCTACAATTCGAAATTTTATTTTTTTTGTTAACGCGTTCAGAAAATTAAAAAATTAAAAATGTGGTCAATCCGCCTTTTCTTTTATTTGAATGGCTGAATTCTTTTTTTTTTTTTTTTAATTTTGTATAACAGCTGTTATACGAGTTGAAAAGTCAGAACTTCGAAAATGTGAAAAACCTCATATTTCCGAATTTTCGCAACCCATATAAAAAATTGTAACCGATTTCAACTGTTTTCACTACGTGTATATACAAGAGCTTTAATATGAATATAAAGTTTTTTAAATACTTCGGGATTTAAATTCGAAATTCGGGAAGCTTGCAATGGTCCCCGGGGAGCTAGAGTCTCGCTTGCATTGCTCCCCGCGAAGCTGGAGTCTCGAAATTTGGAACACACATCAGAATTTGATGGAAATCCAACATGACGGGAATAAATTGCTAGGTGGTTCGAGAATCGTAGAAATTCAAAAACTCGTCTGCGCTTGGAAAATTTTCTTCTTAGTTTTAAGAAACTTGCCGATAACTCTGAGACCTGAAGCTTTGAGCAAAGCTCCAGGCTCTGGTGGATTGTATTGCTTAGTTAAAATAATTTTATGAATAGGGTAGAAATCGAGATATTTAACGAGAAAGTACATTTAAAGCATGCGGAATCTTCCGACCGCTAGTTATCCTTTGAACAGTGAGTTTTGAATACCGGAAGAGCTCCTGCTGAAGCTCGGGAGAACACTCATGACGAAAAAATTGTCAGACAGATTGTAGAATTTTACAAAAACGCTGGACGAACAGTATTTATAGATAACATTTTAATTCTTTAAATCTATCAAAACAACTATTGAAATTAAACCTAGGCTTTCTTAATACCCTACGTAAAAATAAGCCACATATCTCAACGAGGTTTTGCCGTCAACGAATCGTGACTCCGTTCTTCAGAGTTTGGACTTAATGACCATGTCATCATGTGCTTCTACGTAGCTAAAAAGGATAGTGTAATACTTTCCCCACAGTTCTTATGAAAAGAAAGTTCCTGGTATATAAAATAAGCCAGAGATCATTCAATATTACAACTCTAACAAGGAAGGTGTTTATTGCATGGTCAAAATGCTAGGCAAATTATGAACGAAACGTCTCACAGTGGCGCCTTTTGAGTTTTTTCTTTGCAAAAATCATAACTTTTGAACCAATGCAGATATTTAAAAAATTTTAAATTCAAATGAAAGCCAATTATTTGAAGTTTTATTCTGTGAAAGATCGGAATGTCACAGATACAGGGTGCTCCAAAAAAATTCGTCAAAATCGAAAATTTTTAGAAAAATGTAAAAGCAAAATGTTTTTAGTAAAAAATAAAAAAAATAAAATGAGATTTGTGTTGTAATGACGTATTTAAGCATTAAATAAGATAAGCTAATGATTTTGATAAGATAGCGTGGCACTGCCCACTTATGATAAAAAGTTTGATCTTAATAACCGCTTTACCAATTTGTACCAAACTCGATAGACGTATTGATTTTTATAAAAATTGAATACTCGTTTGAAGGCGAAATGCCTAAGCTTTAAAATAAATTTGATAAACTTCGGAGAAATGCAATAACGAAAAGTATATATTTATAAATTACTAAATTAATTAATTCTTTTATTTGAAATAAAAAGTTAATTCCTACATAGATATCTTATTTTTCAATAAAGTAACAAAATTGATTAGTAAATCTCTTTCTGACAAAGCACCAATTTCTAAGCTATACGAATCTGTAATATCTTTTTGTGTTCTTACGTACCTCACAGATGATATGACTGTATCAGAAGAGATAGCTAACATGTTGAAAAGGTCTTCGTTTTGTACATCTATATCTTTTGTAGTCCTTGTTCTTAGATTCTTGAGCTTCTTCAGAAAATTCTCTTAATGGTAAGCACTGGTACTCTCTTAAATCTTTTCCATGTGCTAAAATTTTATGTACCGTTGGAGTAAGTTTCTTCTCAGGATACTTTTAATACAGCAACTCTGTAGTTTTAGATGCACATTCTCCAAATTTGGGTCCATTAACTGGTTCATGGCAGTTTAAAATATTTAAATTACTCCCAATATTTTCACAATATCTCTATCAACTCCTGTTATGCGAGCAGTCACTTCATGGTTTTCAAAAAATTTGCTTGAGGGTTACCATCATTTGTATTTCCGTATACATACTTTGGGCAGTCAACTCTGAGGCGCCAATCTCTTTATAGAATGCATCCTGAATTATTTTGTTTTCCTGTTTTGTTTCTCCTTACATGTTCCATTGTCGTCGAAAACTTCTCCTTGTTGTGGTAGTGTATAAGCCAGCTTCAAAACAAATTCCATACATCTTATCCTAGCATGCAAAGGAGATATTCCATACTCATAATTTAGTTCGTCAGATATTGAATCATCAAAATTTTCAAAGTCCTTTTGGATCTTCTTACAAATTGGACATTTCATTGTAGATGTCGTATTTGTTATTAAGTTCAAAACTTTTTAATCGACCATTGTTAGAAGAAAATCATGCTTTATTGTAATGACATTTCCCTCTTTAATTTCAGTTATTGTTGGTTCTAATTTGGCGATTTGATTTTTTATATCACTCACTGTAGCTTTTATGAGTTCCGAAGACTCCTTCTCGTATTTAAATAATATCGGGCGGCACAATATAGTGGATTTTTCCAATATTTGAAGCTTCATCTTTTAGTCGTAATGGAAGAATATAAGCCATAAACATATTACTATCTGTAATTATTTCATCGTCTACACTTATTCTTTGTTTATATGCGCTTTGTCCTGATGATCCATCACAGCCCCACTTAGTTATCAAGGCTAGCTCCTTTGGCAGTGATTTCAACTTTTCTTCAGTGAAACTTTGAAGGAGTCGTGTAGAGGTATGACCCATTAGGTTTTGTAGCTCAATTACAGCTGATACTGCAGTTATTGTGGGACTTAGAGGAACTGCTTCTTTCTTTGCTTGAGTAATTTTTTTGTTTCCAGGTAAAATATCGGCATTACGTTGCAATAATGACTTATGCAACATAATATATTTTTTCTTCGTTAAACCGAGATCTATAAACAGCGCCAAAGCTTCTTCGGGAGTGTATTTCCTAGGTAGCGCATTTGGTGGTGTGCGAATGTTGATTTTGATCCTCATCAGTCGCACTGGACTTGCTACCGCAACTGCTTCTGTTATATGAGATTTCACGTTTTCTTCGTCTTTTTTTATATTTAATAGCCAGTGCTTCTGAAAGATGAGTCGTGGCCATAGCTTTTGTGGTATCAGACAGCTTCCTTTTCCTTGTGTAGGTAGAACACTCTTCTATGGGTTTTGTTGGTCTCCCTCTAGTTGGATTGGTTGACATGCTAGGCTTTTCTTCGTCCAAAAAAGTTTTGTCAGCTAGCCACTTTTCATGCTTACTTAGAAATTTTGAATTGTTACGATAGACCTCCTTCCATTTTCTTTCTATCAAAATGTATTGTAAACCAATTTTTTCTTCCAGGCTTTCCTTTTCTTTAATGCTTGTTTCACTCGCTAATTCTCTCATAATAGCCTCAACGAAGTTCCGTCTTGACTTTGTAGATTTAAACACCGCAAATAGTTTCGAGTTTTCTAGATACATATTAGAATTGGCTTCGAGCGTTTCTGACTAAATATTAAACTCTGAACTATATTTAAAAATATTATTCACTTTATTTAAGTAAACAGAATACTTAGTTCCTTTAGCTCCAAAAGACGAATGATAATGTGCATTGTATGATGGATAGCTTTATACACCTACTCAAATTATTAAAATGAATTTCAGGTATACAATTCGTGACTAAAAAAATGTATGTTGTTAACAAGTTCTAATAACAAAAACGACCTTACGGCCGTACTGAATTATATATACCTGCTCAGGCGCGTATTTATGCCCAAGGTAGTTTAACTTTATTTGATGTAAAAAGTGAAGTTGCAGCTCGACGCAGGTAGACTTTATGAACTTAGGTAACTGAGTATTTCACAAATAACTACTGTTAATTTGACGGAGAACATATTTTAAAATTTTTTTTGTCCATAAAAATTTTAAAAAGGGCCTAAAAATAGGCATTTCGAAAAACAGGTATATCTGCCAACTTTTACCAAAAAAAAAAAAACAATTTTTTTTGTTTCAATCCTAAATTAAATTATCTTTAGTTTCTGTACAAGAAAACGACAACCGGCCGCCTTATTTACTCACAAAGCCATTTTATTTACAACGAAAAAGAAGAAAAATTTAAAATTTTTACCAATGTTGAAAATTGGTCAACTTTGAGCGGCTCTACCTGGTAAACTATAATTTTCTGTGAAAAAAAGTTGTATATCCTTGATCCCTGGGAAATGCTCAATTAGAAACATGTATTAGATTTAGCGAACGCCTTCATGATTTTTTTGATTTCTGCCATGCTTTAACGGCAGAGGCGCCACTGTGCGTCGTTTAGGTTCTGAAATGTTTTTCCCAATTCTGACTGAGCTGGTTTTGTTGCTCAACGTCATTTTACACAGCCGTATAAGTTTTTCGGGGAAACCAAATTCAGAAGATCGACAAAGAGGTGCTGTGTGAACATTTTTTCTGGATTTTTTCGAAGTTTAAGGGCATAGTGAAAATATGGTCAATGATAGACTGACCAGGTTTTAAGCCGCACTGATATTGTCTAATTAGGCGATTCACGGTAGGCTTCAATCTTTCGAATAAAATACTTTCCAGGACCTTATATGCAATACTAGAAAGCCTGTTTTGGCAATAGTTGGCAGGATCGCCCCTCTTGTGGGACTTTTTCTTTCATAACTAAAAAATCCTCTGCACATCGGTTACCAGGTCACACTTTCGTTTTTACCGGAGTTTTCCAGGGCTTACCGCTCACTATCTGTTAGCGAATTTTTTGGTAAAATTTGCTGGCGTAATATATCACTGTTAGCAGCTCACTTTCCTTTTCAACACGCGGTTGGTTACACGTGCTCTTCTTGTGGCGCTCTCTTTAAGATAACGTGTGAGTAGCGACTTTTTTAGTGGTAACGCGGCAATTATCGTATCAGTTATTTCCCGTGGTCGCCGGCAACCAATTTTTTTTTCTCGGCAGCGATATTAAGTGGTTTGAAGATGTGTTCCAATTTCTTCTGCAGTCCTTCCAGTTGATTTGTGCTCTCAGAGAGCAGTTCTGAGGGTCGAGTTGAAAATCATTGGCGGCCTGTTGCAATTGCAGCTTTTCGATGTCTAACTTTCCTTGTGTTTTTTGTTGCTTGTTTCATTACCGAAACTCCGCTTATTTGCTATACCACTGAAGTAAATGTCACAATTTCCAATTGTCGTCTTTCTTTGTTCCGTTAATAGAATTTTTGGATGGCGGCTTTCAGAGGGCATCAAACAAACGGGCATTGGCTCCAATCCTATTAAGGGAACAGACGTTCATGGTGTATGTACTTAAATTGCAAGCCTCTTAACGTTTGTCGAGGTCATTATCAAAATAGGAATCTCTCTTTATCTGAGGCTTTGTTTGGACCTTCCCTGGGGTGTGGTTTGTAAGGCATTTATGATACAAATTTGCTTGGTGAGTTGCTTGATTTAAAGCAGGCGCCAGTCTAAAGCCGTACTTTATGGTTATTGTAACCTGCTATTGAAGTCCACCAGAAACCCCTAAAACCGATTGTGGTGGATTGGTGCAGCTAAGCTGTCGCCTTTTTACATTACCCTATCACCAAATTGATGTTCAGTAGATTCCCAGAATATATTTGGCCGGAAGCGACCGGAAGTAGAAAGCTAATCACCCTGGCTATTCCACAGTGAAAGACGATCAGAAGCTATCACCACTAAAGTAGACTTTCACACATGGCTCCACTCTCCTTTATGCCATTATTCTATGGATAATAACGAATATTCATCACAAAACGGACAAATTTAAGTACTTATGGTATTCGCCTCTTATAAGGTTAAAATTTCCTGATCGATATGCATCTACACCAGTGTTGGGATTATTTCCGAATTATATTCGAATACAAGTTATTCGAATAAACGAATAAATTTATTCATTTCAAATAATTTATTTATTTATTTATTTATCTATTCGAACTTTTTATTCGTTCATTCGTTTCCATTTATGCGAATCCCTTTACTTATTATTCGAATAGTGCACTATTCGAATAGTTCGAATTGTAAAATAAAAACAATTCTGCTTATCTTACGCTCATCGCTTGTACATATGAGCATGCACATTTATGTATACATACATGTATTTATGTGCGTGTATATGCAAATGTGCATATATTTTTGGTTGTTTGGGGTTGCTTTGTTGATATTCATTTATTTAAGCTGTATTTCTTTGCTAACTATTACAATTAAAACATTAGCTAGCTTACCTAATTGCATGGAAAGCAACAATAAAAAGTAATCGAGTTGAGTTGGCTAAGCGCTTTCAGTTGAAACCGCTTAGGTAATTGTCGAACTGATTGATAGTATTGTATAGTGTTGCATATTCAAAAATAGGGCACTATTGTGAACGAGCGAATGAAATGAACATACGAATGTGCAGATAAACAAAAATAGCAAAATAAGAGCGTGGCGGCAGGGTGACATACATATAAACAAACACACGCATTTCATGTATTTTGTTTTGGTAATTTGCTGGTTGAGTATCAAAAACATACTGCTCTAGAAGTTGAAATGTCATAGCAGCTAAAAAAGTAACAATTAGCTGATAAACTTCCACCATCTGTATGGTTTTGGCATAATGAAACTGTTTAGCTAGTTGAAGCGTTTTTTTTCAAGCTCGGTTGAAAAAAAAAAAACACCTTTAGTTATATTTACGTAACCAAAGTTGTGCTTGAATCTTAAGCTAGAAATATCGGGGTTGTTATCCACTGAACTGATTATAAAACTTTCTTTATTAGTAAACAATTGTGTAAATGTTCATACATAAATGTACATACATGTATTTTAATAAGATTAGTATGGTAGTGATTTTTGTTTCCCATATACATACATAGGTATGTACGTTGTATGGAAACATTTTGTCTTGATGTCTTTTGGTTTGTATAAACATCTAATTGGTCACCATTAAAGAAATATTTTTATATGTCATTGTCAACATTTTATCCGAAGTCTGATGATTGAAAAGTTATTTAAGGTCAATGTTAACTTAATTTAAAATTTTGGAAACAAATTTCCTAATATAAACTTTGAAGCAATCCATTTTAAACGTAACAAAATTCTAGTGGAACTAGTGGCTAGTTTCAAAACCAACTGCCTGTCTGTTTTTGCCACTCCTTAAAATTTTGATTGTCCTTGAACGTGTTAAATGGTGTAATATATGTAAATACCCAAATGTGCATATAAGCATATTCTAACATCTGTACATGTTGCATTCTTGCTGATTCCTTTCAAATCAGATTCATATACAAGTGCATGTGGGTATCTCTATATATACATAGGCATGGCCGTAGAGAGAAAATCCGGGCCCGGGACTAAACAGTTTACAGGTCCCCTATGAAAAATCCACTAATACATTTGATTAACTTGAATTACTGTCGTCTCATTCATGAATCATTATTGATGGATTACATGAAAAAAAATGTTTGCCATATCAACAAGATGATTTTTAGACTAAGAGCTGACAATAAAATTATCACAAAATATTTACAATTTATACTATTTTATTGTAACGTAGAAATAAAATTATCTTTTAACAACCACATATTGTTTCAAATAATCTTTTCTAGTTATTTGGTAACATTTTAATACATTTCTGTTAAATTTAATGATGACTATAAATTTTAATTATTCAATATAGAAAGTTCGGTTATCAAAGATTGGCTTAACTTGATTTTTTTCGTTGCAAAATTTTTATAATTATATCAAAATTTAACTGTCTTGCCAAAACGGATTCAACACAAAGCGTGGCAAGTCCTGAAACTCGCTCTTAAGATGAACACGATCTGTGAAAGTTTTTGATTCTTGAAAGGACGCTGAAGGAACGTTCTGCACTAGCTATAGTGTCACGTATAGTGCAAAACATACGTAAAGCAACACAAATGTTGAGAAAAATCGTATACAGATTTTGAACATATGTAGATGGCAATTAGCAATTCCAATGGTGACAGACCTTTATCGAAATTTGCTTCGTAAATGTGTTTAAAGTGAACTATTTCGTATTTTAAGCTTTGTCCGACTTGTATTTTTCGACAAATTTTGCTGCGCTCGCCCGAACCGTAGTTTCATCCATGTCTTCAAATTGTCACAAAAAGGAAAACGTCTCGCTCAAATTTCACATAGCTGCAAATCGCTCAGTAATGCCAGTGATAGAATCAACAATCACCAGGAATGTATTGTTTTTAAAATCAGACTCTGAATCATCCGTTATCATCTCATTTCAATTATATTCAGAACGTCTTTTGAGTTTTCTCTTTCCAATGTGCGGAAACATTGGCGAGATGATCAATTAAATAGCCAACTGTTATCGTACCATTGTGCACGACAATCTTCAATCAAGTATGGCAAATTAGATCAGCGATTTTGTGACCAGTTTTTTGGCTACAATTCACGAAAGCCAAAAACCTTTCTTGATTTGTAAAATTTGTTGCTTTCGAATTGAAATGGAGTTAGCGCAAAATGAACGTAGTCTGTTCAGCGTGACTAGCATCAGGCATAGCATCAACGATAATAGCAAAATACTTGGCTTTTTTGCCTTGATCTAATATATTTTCCCTCACGTGCTTTGCACAAATTTCAATAAACTCGTTCTGAATGTCTGGGGAAAGATAGTGAACTTGTAAACGTTTGTGCTGCTGTTGTGAAATACTAACTTTCTCCAAATGATCTGTGATGAATGTATCGGATCATATTGGCTTATGAGATCTTAGATGTCCAAAAAAATTCCATCATTTCCTTCACCAAGATATATACTTTCGCCTTTGAAATAGTGTCCAAAATTGTATATAAAATTTCTTTCCACTTTTGAGTTTCAGTAATTAGCTGTTCATTGATAAGTGTATCAATTGTAGCCTCCTTTTGAATTAGATTTTGTAAAGACCGCCATTGAATATGATATTTAATGTGATCTTGAGTATTTTCGTGTGATGGCAGTTTATCGTATAGCTTCTTCCATACCTGGAAGTTCGAATATCCGCAGAAAAAATTGTAGGTTGATTTAAAGTATTGGTGCTTAATAGACGACATGGTAGGTAATAAAAGCATTGCTACTGGCACTCCAAACTAACCAGTTACACTCCACTTCCCCTCCATTTGGCAAGATTCTGTTTAACAACGAGGTAGTAAATGCCTTGTCATGACAACGACGTGAAAAAATAACAGGACAATTTTGGTGACCTCGACGAATTATTTCGTTGACTTCTTCAGATCGCAAAAACCCATAATTCACGATACCGATGTCGAAGTCGTTTAAATAATCTGAACTTTGATACAGAGTTGGTGGTATTGTTGGAATACTTTTTGAAGATGAACCTTCATCGGTATCACCACGAAAACTTTACGATTTCGGACTCATATAAACATACATTTTTGTTTGATATTTTTATTTTCTCCCCAGCCCCAGACAAAAAATCATTATCAATATTCGTTGCTTTCGAAATTCGGCTTAAAATTTGCACACGGAAGAACTAAAGACTTTCCTGAATTAAAAAAAATGTCTTAGTACCTCTAAATCGCGGCCCCGTGAGAAACTGCGAGCATTATCCTTTTATATATTACATCTTATTAAAACACATGTATGTACATTTATGTATGAACATTTACACACTGGTTTACTAATAAAAAAAATTCTATGATTAGTAAAGTGGATAACGACCCCGATATATCAAGCTTAAGACTCAAGCACAATTTTGGTTTCGTAGATATAACTAAATAATTGAATATCAACAAAGCAACCCCAAACAAACAAAAATATATGCATATATACACACAAAAATATATGTATTTATACATACATGTGCTCACATGTACAAGCGGTGAACGTAAGATAAGCATAATTTTTTTTATTTTACTATTCGAACTACTGGAATAGTGCACTATTCGAATAATAAGGAAAGGAGTTCGAATGAATGGAAACGAATAAACGAATAAAAAGTTCGAATAAATATTATTCGAAATACGAATACCTGGCGAATAAAAGAGTTTATTATTCGAATAATTTTTATTCGAATAGTCCCACCTCTAATCTATGTATGTATGACACACATCACAGATTATATTTTGAATTTATTTGCAAGAAATTTATATACAGATATTCTTATTAGAGTTACGTACTAGCTTCGAATGTATGTATGAGTGTTTTTGTACATAAGTATATATATTCACATATATTGTGCTAAATGTCTAATATATGCGCTATTAATACTACAAGAAGCGCAGAAATGCGAGTAAATTAAATTTTATTGGTTAAACATGCGCAGTCAACAGTGAAGATGATGCTCAAGAAATATGTGATGTCGCGACAGTACAATTCACTAAATGGAGAAAATACAAACTCTTAGGCATTTGTTCTTTGGATTCAATGGCATTTTGCTGCCTAACTTAATGTAGATATATGATGTTGTCTCATGAATGAAGCACTCCTGGCAGTGAAAAGCCAAAGTACTTAGAAGAGACTCAAATTCATTAGGTTTAATTTTGTAGACACAGCAGTACTGGTTCCTTTGTAAGTAGAGGCAATTTATATGACAAGTGGTGGGATCTCACACATAGATATATCCGTGGGGTACAGAATATAAATTTGTTCTAAAAAGGCTAAAAAATAAAGGGACGAAGATTTCAAAATGCTAGTCATTTCTTTAAAATGTGGTTGTTACATCCCATGCAAAGAGGGCTGGTTTCTCACGTTATACATTTGTAGAGGTGAGAGTGAAGAAGACTTCAAGATAACAAGTCTCCGGCGCAACAACGGGTCCCCAACAAAGCATTTAGCGTGGCTATTGGTGATGAAAAGCTAAGGTTTATGAAATTGTTTAAAGAATGATTAGCTGAGGGAACATTTCCAGTAGTCTGGAAGAACAAAGGCTGGTAAAAATCCGGCAGAACCATCGAGTTATAGCTCCATATGCCTGCTCGACTTCGCTGTTAAAGTCTTCTAAAGAGCCATTTGTAAGCGCATCAAAAGAGAAATGGAGGAAATAAGAAATCGACCTTTTATCTCTGAAGCATCACACGTAGTTACTATGCTAGAATTTGACACATTAGTTTGTACAAAAAAGATTCAGATCACTGGCGGTGTTGTCCACGCTTGCTCCACTTCTCTGGAAATTTAGGTATGACGAATTGTTGTGGCTCAAAGTGTCAAATGGAGTCAAAATTATTAGATGCGCAGACGAAATTCTTTTGATTGTTAATTCCAAACCCTTATGCAAAATATGCGATAAATCCAACACAAGTATAGCCAGCGTTCAATCCTGGCTCATATCAGCGACAAATTAGAGCAAGTCGTCATAAAAATCGGCAGTCATCGACATACGACCAGCAGTAAAATTTCAGGAGATTATGGTAGATACTAGGGTCTCATTCAAACCCCATCTGGTATAAAAACCAGTCTCATTAATATTGAGAGTAATTTTATATGCACGAGGTAGTTCCACACGGGTAGAAAAAGGACCAGTTTTATGTCAATGGCGTTTTGGTAAACAGCCCCTCTTAATTGTGTGAATTCTCACTTATTCATCTCTCTCGAGCAACAGGGGACACCCATTTAAAATAGACTTAAGCTACATACATTGGTTCTGGCATTCGACCAGGGTAGTAGGGAAGTCCACCCTCTCACATGTTTTAGGACGTGTCACCAACTCACGAAAGCAGATTGGTCGTCTATTAACTTTCTTCGCAGCAATGGGGGAGGCAAATAGCTTCTTACTTAAAAGAAATGTGAGAAACTAGGGTTACCCTATGAGCAATGGAGAAGACTTGTTTAGACAAGAAGCATATGTTGTAAATAATGCTCCCTCTGACCCAAAGGGAATCTATTCTTAGCCTTCACAGCAGCTCACAGCTACTCCACTCACCTGGAGGAAGTGTCCTAAAATATTGTACATTGCTTCTTATGAATAAGCTGAGAGTTGCTTCCTACTGCGTTGAGCAAATGTCGTTTTTAACATGTAAAATGTGCATGATCGCCAGAATTTCTCATATAGGTAGTTTTTCATAACGTAATGAAGTAGGGTACTTAACATTTATGTAAGTATATGAAATGGTCTGAAGCAGGTGCATGTTAGTCAACTCGTTTGATAGTGTGTATAACAATTATAACGGATATTTCGCAGGACATAGCCGTCTTTTAAATACTTGTTGAAAATAAAGCTTTCACTAGTTCATCTTTATCGCAAACTAGTACTCAGCTAATATACAACAAGTATTTTTTTACTGCAATTTCAATACGAATCATCTTTGTAGATATTCCTGCATGTGAATAAATTTTTAATTACATATTATATTTATATAAAAATGTATGAAGATGTAGACACATATGTAGCCACACATTTTTATACTCAGCTTTCTTTGCACACATATTATATTAATTTTTATTGGATAACGGTTGGTTGTACAGGTATAAAGGAATCGAGATATACTTCCATATATCAAAATAATCAGTGTCGAAAAAAATTGATTGAGCCATGTGCGCCCGTCCGTCCATCCGTCCGTTAGCACGATAACTTGAGTAAATATTGAGATATCTTCATCAAATTCGGAACACTTGCTTATCTGGACCCATAATAGATTGGTATTGAAATGAGCGAAATCGAATGATAACCGCGGCTACTATATAATATATTGGAAAACACAAAAAACCTGATAATTTAGTAAATTATACACTTAGAATGTTGAAATTTGTCATGTGGACTGGCATTAAGACTTGATAAAAATTTGGAAAACATTTTTAAAACGGGAGTAGCACCACCCACTTGTAATAAAATCTATTTTACAAATATTATTAATCATAAATCAAAAACCGTTAAACGTATCGTAAAAATTCGGCAGAGCGGTTGCCTTTGCTACAAGGAATGCTTTGAAGAAAATTTAACGAAATCGGTTAAGGACCACGCCCACTTTTGTATAAACGATTTTTTAAAGGGTTGTGGACGAATAGAATAAGATATATCTTTGCAAAAAAGAGCTTTATCATTTCCCAAGTGGATTTATAGCAATAAATAGGAAAAATTCAAATTTAAAAAAAAGGGCGAGGACCCGCCCCTTTTTTGACTTAGCAATTTTCTATGTTGCGGGAGCCATAAATCGAAGAAAAATTAACATATCGTAATGAAATTTTTACACATATTTTCCTTACCGTGATGTGATGGTAGCGTGCTACGCCTACCACACCGTATACCCTGGGTTCGCACCCCGGGCAAAGCAACATCAAAATTTTAGAAATAAGGTTTTTAAATTAGAAGAAAATTTTTCTAAGCGGGGTCGCACCTCGGCAGTGTTTGGCAAGCGCTCCGGTTGTATTTCTGCCATGAAAAGCTCTCAGTGAAAACTCATCTGCCTTGCAGATGCCGTTCGGAGTCGGCATAAAATATGTAGGTCCGGTCCGGCCAATTTGTATGGAAAATCAAGAGCAGCACGACGCAAATTGGAAGAGAAGCTCGTCCTTAAATCTCTCTGGAGGTTATCGCGCCTTACATTTATTTTTATTTTTATTTTCCTTATAGCAGAAAATATTTCTAGTAGCAGCGGACGGGATCTATTAAAGACTACGGCAACTTAGATATAAAACATTTTTCAAAGGGTCGTAGGCTAGAATAATAAGCTATAACTTAGCAGAAAATAGTTTTGAATCAATGATATCTCACTTATCAAGTTTTATTGTAAGATGAAATGTGGAGAAATTTTTTTTAAACGGGCGGTGCCACGTGTTATGAAGAAAAGTAATTTATCTGAAATGAAATGTACAATTGAAGCTCACGCTGAGTATGTATATGAACATTATATAACTCTTATATAATTTTACTAAAACGCTTATGGCATCACGCCTTAATTCTATAGGGCATAATAAATTTATGGCGTATCTTTTATAAAGCCCCTTATTTTTCTATACCTGTGTCATCAGGCATAAGGTCTATCTGAAAGATAACGTTATGTTTTAGTTTTATAGCCGATATTAAATAAGACTTATATATAGGGAGTTGATGTAAGCCATTAGCTAAGTTTAACAACCTTATTAGACGGTTTATGGACCAAATTAGGTAAGGATTTCATATGGCCTTATTTTAAGGTCCTACCTGCTGTATTAGGACCTTTTATATTAGGTTTATAACACTCTCAAAGTCAGGCTTACACAAGGTGTTATCATAAGACAATTCATTTGTTTATGATCATTTATGATTTTAAGGGTTATGAACCAGGTAGGATGAGGGATAGTATTTCATATTTTAAACCAATTATTATTGCACTTATTAAATCAAGCGTGCATAGGACTTACATATAATAACTATCTGACTAGGAATTTCTCTTCAGTTCCTGCATTCAGGTTGCAAAAAAATTTACATGAACAAGTAAGGAAGGTTAAGTTCGGGTGTAACCGAACATTACATACTCAGTTGAGAGCTATGGTGACAACAAAAGGGAAAATAACCATGTAGGAAAATGAACTGAGGGTAACCCTGGAATGTGTTTGTATGACATGTGTATCAAATGAAAGGCATTAATGAATATTTTATGAGGGATTGTGCCATAGTTCTATAGGTGGACGCCATTTAGGGATATCACCATAAAGGTGGACCAGGCCTGACTCTAGAATTTGTTTGTACGATATTGGTATCAAACGAAAGGTGTTAATGAGTATTTTAAAAGGGAGTGGGCCTTAGTTCTATAGGTGGACGCCTTTTCGAGATATCGCCATAAAGGTGGACCAGGGGAGACTCTAGAATATGTTTATACGATATGGGTATCAAATGAAAGGTGTCAATGAGTATTTTAAAAGGGCGTGTGGCTTAGTTCTATAGGTGGACGCCTTTTCGAGATATCGCCATAAAGGTGGACCAGGGGTGACTCTAGAATGTGTTTGTACGATATGGGTATCAAATGAAATGTGTTAATCAGTATTTTAAAAGGGAGTGGGCCTTAGTTCTGTAGGTGGACGCCTTTTCGAGATATCGCCATAAAGGTGGACCAGGGGTGACTCTAGAATGCTTTTGTACGATATTGGTATCAAATGAAAGGTGCTAATGAGGGTTTTAAAAGGGAGTGGTGGTAGTTGCATATGCCAAGGCGTTTTCCAGATATCGACCAAAATGTGAACCAGGGTGACCCAGAACATCAACTGTTGGATACCGCTAATTTATTTATATATGAAATACCATGAACAGTGTTCCTGCCAAGATTTCAAGGGTTTTTTATTTCGCCCTGCATAACTTTTTCATTTTCTTCTACTTAATATGGTAGGTGTCACACCCATTTTACAAAGTTTTTTTCTAAAGTTATATTTTGCGTCAATAAACCAAACCAATTACCATGTTTCATCCCTTCTTTCGTATTTGGTATAGATTATGGCATTTTTTTCATTTTTCGTAATTTTCGATATCGAAAAAGTATGCGTGGTCATAGTCGGATTTCGGCCATTGTTTATACCAATTCAAAGTGAGTTCGGATAATTACATGAACTGAGTTAATAAAGATATATCGATTTTTGCTCAAGTTATCGTGTTAACGGCCTAGCGGAAGGACAGACAGCCGACTGTGTATAAAAACTGGGCGCGACTTCAACCAATTTCGCCCATTTTCACAGAAAACAGTTACCGTCATAGAATCTATGCCCCTATCAAATTTCAGAAGGGTTGGTAAATTTTTGTTAGACTTATGGCATTAAAGGTGTCCTAGAAAAATTTGATGAAAAGGGGCAGAGCCACGCCCATTTTGAAATTTTCTCTTGTTTATGTATTTTGTTGCACCATATTGTTACTGGAGTTGAATATTGACATAATTTATTTATATACTGTAAAGATATTAAATTTTTTGTTAAAATTTGATTTAAACATTTTTTTTTTAAAGTGGGCATGGTCGTTCTCCGATGTTTCTATTTTTTATTAAGCGTACATATAGTAATAGGAGTAACGGTCTTGCCAAATTTCGCCATGATATCTTCAACGACTGCCAAATTACAGCTTCCAAAATTTTTAAATTACCTTCTCTTAAAAGTGGGCGGTGCCACACCCATTGTCCAAAATTTTACTAATTTTCTATTCTGCGTCATAAGCTCAACTCACCTACAAAGTTTAATCGCTTTATCCGTCTTTGGTAATGAATTATCGCACTTCTTCCGTTTTTCGAAAATTTTGATATCGAAAAAATGGGCGTGGTATATTCCGATATCGTTGATTTTAAATAGCGGTCTGAGATGTGTGCCCAGAAACCTACATACCAAATTTCATCAAGATACCTCAAAATTTACTCAAGTTTTGGTGTTAACGCACAGACGGACGGACGGACATGGCTCAATCAAACTTTTTTCGATACTGAAGATTTTGATATATGAAGTCTATATCTATTCCGATTCCTTTATATATGTACAACCAACCGTTATCTAATCAAAGTTATTATACTCTGTGAGCTATGCTCAACTGAGTATAAAAATCTGTAAAGAAAAAAAAATTGTCCATAAGAAATTTGTTAAAAATGATAATATAGTAGTTAAAAGTTCATTTTAGGCTAATTTCTCATAATTTAAGCCTGATATCTCTACAAAAATTCAAAACCACAATAGATATTAACAGGTACGTAAAATACCTTTAAAGTAAGCCCAATATGATATTTTTCCTGTAATTCTATCAGAAGCTATGAAGATTTTTTGGCCAAACCCTACATTCGTATGGCAAAATATCGATTTTGCAAAAGTGAGGGACTCGAAATCTGACTTAGAGCTACGGTGTCTTCAGCAATTTTTCTTGCAATCATCTGAAGATAAATTTTTGCTATACTGCTGATGAAAAAAATCCATCTATACAATTTGGCCCGCTCTAATATATATATATATACTTTCATATAAAACTAAACCACGCTAATGTGCATATACATAGTACATAAAAAAGAAATTTGTGTCGAAATGTGAAATGCGTCGATTATGGTAATCAGTTTGATTAAGTAGCTCGTCATTCAATGCTGTCACTCAATACACAAACACATTTGCTGGCCTTCAAATTGCTGCAGAACGAATGACTCGTGGCCAAAAAATTACAGCAAAATTTAGTAAAGCAACTTATAATTCAAACTTATATACGTATATGTATTTCGGGGCGCTGATTGCGAATGTTTAATGACAATACACCATCAAAATCTTGAGAAGTCATATGTAAAAATATCTATGAAAATAAAAATTAAATCATTGCATACTAAATAAGGACATTTCCAGTGTATTTAGATGTTTTGAGTAGGAAGAGTAGATATGGCGAATATAGAACGAATAAGCGTGAGGCAGAAGGCTGTGATTATGAGGAGCTTCATATGCTGGCTGATAAGAATATTGCTGAACATTTACACAAAAATTCCAGCAGATGACTTAAGGTTTCACAAACGTAAGGTTTCACAAAAGATTTTGCAGGAATGATAATATCGACCTGGTAACTTACACCTCTCCCAGATATTCAAAACCAAACAAGACAACGCCCTTACGTGCAATTCCTTTAGTACAATATTTGGGAAGATAATTCAAGGTGCAGAGCTAATCCGTAATGACACGATATAAGAGCGTATAATTACTGACAAATGTTGATGATAATGATATTTTTGGTAAGACGTGCTGTTAGTTCTTCTTTTTCTGCATTAGATAAAAAAAAATAAATAAATGTAAGGCGCGATATCCTCCAAAAAGGTCTAAGGCCGAGCTTCTCTTCCAATTTGCGTCGTGCTCCTCTTGATTTTCCCTACAAATTGGCCGGACGGGACCTACATGTTTTATGCCGACTCCGAACGGAATCTGCAAGGCAGATGAGTTTTCACTGAGAGCTTTTCATGGCAGAAATACACCCGGAGCGCTTGCCAAACACTGCCGAGGGGCGACCCCGCTTAGAAAAATTTTCTTCTAATTGAAAAACCTTATTTCTAAAATTTTGATGTCGACGCACTCGCATCTTGGCATCCACGTCTTTGCTGACGAATATTAATTAGAGACTGATAAGGGTTTCCTTCATTTGGGAACCAGCATTAACAGCAAAAATAATTTCAGCGTAGAAATGAAATGGGAAACAACTCTTGCAAACAAATACTAATTTGGACAGAGTAGGCAAACTAAAGTACTCTCTCGACTTACAAAAAATACGCTCTACAAGTCGCTCAACTCCTCTGACGCATGGCCTTGAATCATAAACTGTGTCAACAGAAGCTGAGATGAATCTTGGAGTGTTTGACGGAAAAGTTTTACGGAACATATATGATCCTGTTCGTGATTCCGAGGGCAAATATCGAATGAGGTAAAATGATGATTATACAGATTTACGCAGATATCACAATAGGAAAAAGCGGGCGGCGGTACATTTGACCTTCTTTGGTGCGCCCGATCGACGTCAGTTGACGTTGGTTATCATAAAGCCAGAATATTTTGACAAGTAAATAAAGAAGTACCTTAAAAGAGTGTTTTTAGAGCGTTGAAAGCATTTTTCACATCAAAGTTATGGAGAGTTTGGGTCTCTTTTGTTCTTCGGGATTAGATCGAGGTGCGCTCTCTTCCACCTTCCTGGAAATATCCTTGAATCCAAAGAGCAACTCGTGGCTGCGTTTAGCAATTTTATTGCTTCTGCTGATACCCGACTTCACACTGTATTGGGCCGTTTTAAGCTCTCTTACATTGAACGATTGCATGTCACGCACATCAATTTAGCTTTTCTTCCTGACAAATGCGATGTACTAAAATTTTCGAGATTTAAACCAAACTGAATTTACCTTATTTTAGAAATGTAAAATAAATATGAAATGTTAAGTTATGTCAATGTTGTACAGGTTCTATGTTAACCTGACCTGTTGACAATATTTCTCTGTCGAGCAAAATCCTCAATATAAATTGACCAACTCTAATGTTAATATTTTTTTGTCGTTATTATTTCTTGAAGTGTAATGCAATCAAGCTACAATATGGCAATGAAAAAAGAATAACGCATGAACAGATAAATGTTCCAATTGCAGTTTGTCGCACGGCGGAATGTTTGCAAAAGCAGAGAAAGCAATAAAAAAGAAAATAAATAAGATGAACTGAAGAATTAAAAGCTGTTAAACTCTTGACGATAAAATATTGAACTATGAGGGAGTAAACGCGTATTTTATTATAGAATGCGGATTGGTGGGTGTTGATGTGAGTTCCTTGGAATTGTTTGCTTCAAATTTCGCAATAATGCTATAGTAGGAACGTGCTACTTCAGCTAGTTTAATAAAAGCATTGTAGCATGAAACACTATGACTAAATAAAAAAAAAATTTTCTTCGTTTAACGTTGAGATGTTTTGGTGCACTGATCTTACGTTAAGGGATGGCGTACATATATCTGCACAATATTCTTAGAAAATGCTGTATTTGAGTGGTTTTTCTCATGTATGGTTTTGCCTCTTTTGCCTGTCCTTTATAAACCAATTTTATTTGTTTTGGTGTGCGAATATATTGAACCGAACTTGAGGAAATTCTTTATTATTCTGCACCTTCTGCCATCATTTGAATAGCTTAACTGTCGAGAAATAACTCAAATTTTCATTATAATACAATATTCTTTATTTACAACAGTATTATGGTAGTGGTACTTCACAATTAAAGTGCTCACGTACTTATAGCATACTAAAATCAAACTGAGTGACTTTTCCTTATCTTGCGCTGCTTTTATACTCTCAGTTACATCGTTCGCCCATTTCTTCCACGGTCTATACTTTTCGCTAATAGCCTTCTCGAATATTAACTTATTTATTTATCATTTCTTTATCTCATATTGGATTTAGGAAGGTCATATTCCTTTTTTATTGCTATGTGCATATCAGTATCTCCGATTCTCTGTTGCCTTCAATGTATGTGTGTGTATATTAACCTGGGTCGATTTGTACGGACGAAAGTTAACCGATATCGCGCCAAATAATATTTTTTGGGTTTTGGGGAGTGCTTTGGGCGAAAAATTGACCCTTTTGCTTTTTTTTTTTTTTGGCAGGCTCGAAAATTATTTTTTTGAGAATGCGCAGTGGAACTTTTTTTCTTGAGCACAAATCCTACCGAAAAATAGATGGCGCGATACCGGTTAATAAATCGACCCAGTCTATAGTATAATTCGTGCTCTTTGTTGCTATGTGCATACACGTATGGGTGTTTTCTATTTCATATTATTTCGTACACGAGCTTATCTTTACCCGTAATAGATTGGTATTGAAAATGAGCGAAATCGGATGATAACCGGGCCCTCATTTTATATATATAACATTCTGGAAAACACAAAAACCCTGATAATTTATTAAATAGTACACACAGAATGCTGAAATTTGACGAGTGGACTGATACTCAGGCTCTTGATAAAAATTTGAAAATATTTTTTCAAATGGCTGTGGCATCGCCCACTTGTGATAAAATCAATTTTACAAATATTATTAATCATAAATCAAAAACCGTTAAATCTATCGTAACAAAATTCGGCAGAGAGGTTGCCTTTACTATAAGGAATGCTTTGAAGAAAAATTTACGAAATCGGTTAAGGACCACGCCCTCTTTTATATAAAAGATTTTTAAAAGGGTTGTTGATGAATAAACTAAGCTATATTTTTACAAAAAAGAGCTTTATTTCAATGGTATTTCATTTTCCAAGTGGAATTATAACAATAAATAGGAAAAATTTCAAATTCAAACAAGTAAGGAAGGCTAAGTTCGGGTGTAACCGAACACTAAATACTCAGTTGAGAGCTATGGTGACAACATAAGGGAAAATAACCATGTAGGAAAATGAACCGAGGGTAACCCTGGAATGTGTTTGAATGACATGTGTATCAAATGAAAGGTATTAAAGAGTACTTTATGAGGGAGCGGGCCATAGTTCTATAGGTGGACGCCATTTAGGGATATCGCCAAAAAGGTGGACCTGGGGTGGCTTTAGAATGTGTTTGTACGATATGGGTATCACATTAAAGGTATTAATGATGGTTTTAAAAGTGAGTGGTGCTAGTTGTATAGGTGGCCGCCTTTTTGAGATATCGGCATAAAGGTGGACCAGGGCTGACTCTAGACTTTGTTTGTACGATATGGGTATCAAATTAAAGGTATTAATGAGGCTTTTAAAAGGGAGTGATGGTAGTTGTATATGTGAAGGACTTTTCCAGATATCGAACAAAATGTGGACCAGGGTGACCCAGAACATCATTTGTTGGATACCACTAATTTATTTTTATATATAATACCACGAACAGAATTCCTGCCAAGATTTCAAGGGTTTTTTATTTCGCCCTACAGAACTTTTTCATTTTATTCTACTTAATATGGTAGGTGTTACACCCGTTTTACAAGGTTGTTTCTAAAGTTATATTTTATATTTAAATAAACCAATCCAATTACTATGTTTCATCCCTTTTTTCGTATTTGGTATAGAATTGTCAACTACAGGTGGCAACCTTGCTACTGCTTAAGAACAAAATCGAATAAGACTAACGAATGAATGCAAAAGGAGTCGAATCGTGCAACCGTAGCAAGCGGACGTAAAATTGAAATTTGGTTTTTCTTTCTAATAAATTCTATATTAAAATCTCAATTATAATTCTTTAAATAATTTCATTCAATAACTAATATTAAATTCTTAAATACGTGTGTGATTTATTCGGCTATTCGACAAAGCCAGAAGTGGGATAAGAATATCCACAGCTATTAGCATTAAATAGCGACGCCTACAATGTATATATATACATCTATATAGGTGCATAAAAACTGGCGGCTGCAGAACAGCACAAACAACGAAGTAAACGTACGTAGAGTAGAGACTCTACGAAGCAACAACGCATTGAGTGAACACACACACATTGCAACGGAGAAGTCAGCAGCGCAAACGCACGAATTTGCAAACGACGCAGGGCAGAACTTTTCAACGAAAATTTGAGCGATCAACGCAGGGCGAAATTCAAAGTAGAAACGAGCTAAGGAAAGCAGCAAGGCAGCGCTGCTACAGCAATGAAATTGGTTTTTTGCAATCGACGCAAAATAAAATTCAACAAAAAAAAAAAAAAACAAGCTAAGGGAAGCAGCAAGGCAAGGCTGCGACAGTAAATAAATTGTGTTTGGGTGTTTTTTTTTTATTTGCAATGATAAACGGCAACAAGCAGAAGTGTTATTTGAGCAGTTCAAATAATAGCGACGTTGCAAAGAAAAGCAAAATCAGAATCTAAATTGTGTGACAACACGAAGCAGCGAGCGAAAAGGCTATATACGTACATATGTATGGAAGGAGACAATCATTTGGTGGAAGATTCTAGACGTGCACTACGCTATTGCACAAACGAAATTAAATAAAATATATTTAATAAATAATAATAAAATTTAAAATGCCGAAACTTACATTGTTGAAAGTAATGCAATTAAATGCACTTCTGAGGGCTAATGGAGTGAGGATGAGCGGAACAAAAACGCATAAAGTGGCGAAACTTCAAGAGTTATTACACAGCGATGAAATCGACCAAGAAGAGTTAGAAGAAAGCTCATGTTCGAACGTGAATGAATTACAAACGCAAATTGATGGGCTCAAAGATGTTTTGTTAAATTTAACAACAGCCATCAATACAATGAATGTAAATGGTCAGGTTTCTAATAACAACACAACGATGGAGTCGGTACAGCAAATTAACAACGAGGGTAGTGGAATTAATAATTCAGGTAATGAACAAAATATAGTGCCCGTGGTAAAACATATGACGATTCAAGATATGGTGGGTGTTATGCCGATTTTCATCCAATTAAAATTTCGATAACACCACAACAGTTTATTCACAAGGTAGAGCAGCTAAAACAGTGCCTCAAATGGCAAGAAACAATGGTGTTAATTGCGTACCAGCATAAATTTAAGGGTCCAGTTTATTTTTAATAGGAACTTGCACCGGGCTTGAAATCTTCTCCTTTTTACGGCTTTTTGTGGGTAAATTTTCTAGCGTTATTCCTGGTGGCTAACGGCTCAAGCTCCTCGCCTTGAAGCCTTTTTGCTTCTGCTTTTTACTTCATTTAAAAACGTTTTGCTTTACTTTTCAATTCGCGGTAGCGTTCGCACACTATTCTTGTTGTGGTTGCTTTTCACGAAGCAATGTAAGCAGAGTATATTCTTTTGGATGCAACGCGGTATGCTTCATCGTACCAGTTGTTTTTCCTTAGTCGTGGTAATGAATTGTTTCCTGGACAATATGACGAAGTGCAGCTTTTCGACGTCTTGCTTTCCTTGTGCTTTTTGTTTATTGCTTTTAGCCGCATAGAGGCGGGCGCGTGTTTTGGCTGCAACGAGATAATGTTCCGAGTTGAGGCAAGAACGATATAGAAAGAAAACTACCTGCCAGAGTTAGGGAAGGATTTCTATGGCGAAATATCATATTCTTACACTGAAAGAAATGGTGCTAGTAAAATCAACAAATCGGTTCTGTTGTTCTTTACTTAACGAAGATTCGGTGAAATTGGTCGAATTATGCTTAATCTTTGTCAAGCGAACAAATTAGTTTAGTTATTTCAACAGAAAAGAAATTGTCGCTCTTAAGTTAACAACATTTTGTAAAATTTACAGATTCCTAATCAATCTGACAGATTTTTCTGTTAACACAACTGATCTTACAGGTCAATCCAACGGCGCTGAACTTTCAATACATGAGCAAATTTCAAAGAGAATTTTACGCTCACTGCGGTCTCTACTTTGTACTCATGACGGTGGTGCCACTTGTTAAAAAAACACCAAAATAAGAAAACCATCAAATCGAAAAAATACGCAAAATGGTAAAACAGTAAAAAACTAGTTTTTCAGTTATCAATACAAAACGAAAAAATTTACTGTGCAAAAAATTATAAGATACCGGGACACCTATTTATCGGGTACAATTTTGCAATTTCTCGTCCAAGCGAAATGCAAAATTGCGCCCTCTTGTTGCAAAACTTTTGCCTGAATGAACAGGATTGTTCCAAAGTTAGTAAAATTTTGTTTAAGTTTTTATGAATTTTCACTCACGCTAACGAATCTAATAAGATAATAAAAAAACAACTTTGCCTCCGTAGCTTTTGAATTCTTTAAGTTAGTTTCGTTTAATATTTTTCCGCCAATTTCTACACAAACTTGAAGAATTTTGCAATCCATCTTTGAATTACTTTCCCGAAAGATAGAGGCCTGAAACTTAAAACACACATCGAAATCCAATGACAAGCAGCCGTACTTTATTATTTTAGGTTCAGTGCTACAACATATTGCACTAAATCTAACAAACTAATTGTTGCTTTTTACTTGTACAAACACTTTTAATCTATTTTTATTTGTTTCTATTAAAGTACCTCTATTATGGTTTGACATAAACCACTGGGCGAAGTTTTGTTAATTTGAAAATAGCAAATTTCTTGACGAATGTAAACTTGTCCGTTTACACATCAAACTAAATAAGCACTTGTTACTCAGTATCTGTTTTAAATCAACTTAACTTTCAACAAAAACAACTTTACCATCTAAATGCTATTTAACGTCTTTTATATTAATTATTTAAAATGGACACTTGCGTCGCTTTTTATCTTTATTTTTTATTTTATTACACAAAGACAAAAAAAGCAAGGAAATGAATCATTTTAACATATTAACCCACATTTAGTTTCTCGACAGTTGCCAAAACAGCTGACTTCCTATTAAAGCAACGTGGCATACTCTCTCTCCCAAGCCCTCTTTTGTATCTCTCAGTGCTCTCTATTTTATATTATAGCAACTTTATTACGTATGTCACTAGACTCTTATGTTATTCTATGTTAAAAAAAGGTGTTGTGATAAACAGCTGATTTCCTTAAGAGAGTAAATATTTCTGTGCAAGTTTTTTGCACAATATATGAGTTTTATCTATTTTGTTTCAGTTTCTTTGTTGTCAAATTTAATATTCATACAGACACAAGTACAACGCAACGTGTTGTACTTTCTCAAATTGGATTCGAGTTTACGAGCAGCAGCCGTATATTATTGAATTAATGGGACATAATGTCAATTGATGTTTTGGCTGCTGAACTAATTGCAACAAGCCATATTTCTATAAATTAACAAAAACACTCCGGCCAAGTAAATATTACTACCGTATGTATTTAATTAGCGAGCTTTGCTCATATTGCTTTATACAATGGTTTTTTTAATTGATATTAGAGAAAAATTGTAAGTTTACAAACGGCGATGGTTACTAGGACATGTTTCTGAATTTCACTTCTTCATCAGCCAGCTTTTCGGGAGCTGAGCATTGAATTCGAATCTCTAACATTCATATCAGTGCAAGCCTTTTAGCTGCTAAGCCATATGAATGTCCCATTGTTTGCTGTACAATTGGTCTCTAAGAGTTGCCTTTTTTGTTTATATACATGGTGATCAAAAGGAATATAAACAACAACAGAGACAAATTGTACAGCGAACAACGGGACATTCATATGGCTTAGCAGCTAAAAGGCTTGCACTGATATGAGTGTTCGAGATTCGATTTCAACGCTCAGCTCCCGAAAAGCTAGCTGATGAAGAAGTGAAATTCAGAAACATGTCCTAGTAACCATCGCCGTTTGTAAACTTACAATTTTTCTCAAATATCCATTACTACCGTATTTTCCACGCGAAAAACTGAAAAGTATTCAAATTCCATGGGACCGACTATTTAATGTTAGGCTGCATCCAAACTAAACCACCGTAACTTCCTTTCCTTGGAACTATGAAATTTTGTTTTATTAGATTCACAATACTGCTCTAAGGATCAAAGTAAAACTTTTGTACAAGTACAACTGGAAATAAAAATGTTTGTGGGAAAAATCGCATGATATAAAAAGTATCAGTATATTCATATAAACAACTCGATTAACAGTGTCCTTGAAGGCGGCGAATTGCTCCTTCACCATTCCTTCAATTAAAGCATTGCTCTCCCAGAATTTTAGTGTTATTTTAGTTTAGGTATTATCTTGAAACTCTTTTCCTATAAAAAGATGCTGTTACGAGAGTAACATAAAATATTGCTCATTACAGCCAAAAATCTCGATAAACAGCGTTTTGCGGTCGGCATACGAAATTAAACTTGGCTCATAATATTGGCAAAATTTATGCTGTCAGTGGTATTTTAAATGGGAGCATGGTTTATGTACACAACAATTTATAAGCATTTATTTACATTAGTTGGTTAAATTATACATTTTGACTGTTTTTCGTCAAAATATCTGTTAAGGTGTTCTTAATGTTTTTCTTTTTTTTATTTACCAAAACTTACACACTCTCTCTTACCCGCTCTGCTACTCTCTTTAAAGCTATTATCCTTTGGTCGTAAGATAACGACCTTTGATTTTTGCTTTTTTTGTGCAAGATGCTACTTTCATATTTATTGCTCCCATGCGTAAATAATCATTATGCTCATAAACTGAAAAATACTCGGTGCTATCAACGCCATTGCTACTCCCAAAAACAGAACAAAAAGCTCATTTTGTCTCCAGCCTTGCAACTTTTTGGCCTTGCCTTCAATTTACGAAATTTCCGCATTATTCGTTTTTTCATTCGTTTTACAGTCGTTATGTTTTAGCGCTCGTTACATTCATAGCAATCGTATGTACAGTTAACTGGTTGATGCCTTTGCTAGCCACTGTAGTCTTTGTCGTTGTTAATAAGGCGTTGCGTTACCTCGTACGCATCAGCTATGCGCCTATCAGTTACTGTTCGACCGTTTACGTGACGGGTGTGTTAAAGCGCTTCAAAACGGCGAGTGAAACAGTGAAAAAGCAGCGCGGCATAAACGCAGTGCTGGACAGTGTTGTAATGTATAGCAATATTTAGTGCAGATAATGTGAAACTAAAGCGTAACTTATGGCAAGATTCTATTGTCTACGATTTTACTTAAAATTGAGTTGTGAAAGATGACAAGTGAAATCGTTGTGTGTTTCGAAAAGAAAATACAAAAGTATCAAAAAAATATAGTAGTGTTGCGCTTCTGTGAAACTGTAAATTTCTCAATTTTTATGGTCACTTTAACGCAAGCACGCCCACTCACTATTCTGTGGTGTTAGCGAATATGCAGCATTTTATCGTTATAACAAATTATAACAAAAACACAACTGTGCCCACGTGACAACTTATTTATTATTCCCAAAAGCTAAAGTGGATAGTGAGTTTCGTGAGCAGAAAAAATTTTTAAAATGTAATTTAATAAAAAATCTACAATGAAATAAACAAAAAATGGTTAAAATGGATATCAGATACATGTTCATATATACGAAATTAACGTCACTTCCTGCGGAAGTTATTACATTTGCGAATGATATGACAAAAGCTAAAGTGAGTTACTTTACTTCCAGATGTATGTGTTTCTTTTAGAACCCTTTGTTGTAGTGGCCCAAACATTTTTTGTTGCAATAAAAACACAATGCAATAGCGACATTAATAGCAGAAGTGATTTGATCGTTTTGGAATAAATAAAAAGTGTTAACTTATTTAAGTCACGTAAATAAATTTCCTTTTTGCGAAATTGGTCAGCGAACACCGAGAAACACGTTTTAGGAACTATTAGAACACAAATTAGGGATGACGAAATTCAAAATTTGTTTCCTCCCGGGATTTTCGGGTTCCGAAAGTTTAATACCGGGATCGCGGGATGGCCCAAAATGTTGTCTTTTATAGTTTTTGAAAAAAATTGCGATAAAAATGTATCTACATTTACAGATGTAAAATAAGAACTCAAAATACAGTAATTCATATATTTATTTCTTAAAAAACGTGTTTTTGCACTGCTAGGCCGTATATTCATAAACTTGAGGTGACGAGACGTGCTGTCTCCGAATTCGTGTTCGCCGCGTCAAAACTTTGGAGAACGAGTCTAAACTCGTAGAAAAGTTTAATCGACTTTGCTGGTCTGTGATATAACAGAAAAAGACTTTTTCGCAATTCAAGACACTTATATCGAAAAAACCTGAGCCGTTTTGAAAAACCTGACTTTGGATTTAGGTGCTCTGCAATAAAAATCCTTAAAGAACTGTTAGCGATAATTTAGCCACAGATTTATAATGTCTATGCATCTTTGCACACGGTATGGGTGAAACATGAATGTAAGCGTAAGGTGTAAGCATAAGCGAAGTGTAAGTGTTTTGTTATATATGGGGAATATATGTACAATCCTAATGCACTCGTAGTGTGGGGTATATGAGAATGTGTTAGCATAGGCGGAGTGTGTGGTATTGATATATAAAAATACAATTAAAATTTATGGAGTACTGGATAATGTGTAAACGAAAGAATTGGTAAGATGTATGGAGTAAGAGAGAATGGTCAGTCCTTTGTAGCTTTATGAGTCGATATGAGCGAAATGACATAACACGTCACCTACATATAAATTAAAGTTTCATGCACGTTTCAGAAATTGTTTACAGAAACAAAGCAGGTTTAAGTTGAAGTTTGTTTCTTCTTAGGATTTTATTGGTTGTAACATTTATATACATTTCATGGTTAGATGCATATGAAATATAAAACTGCGAAAAAAAAAACAACAAAACAAAATAATAGATTATTAAATAAAATAAAAAATTAAATCAAATAAAATAAAACAAAATTAAAAAAAAAAAAAAAAATTATCAAAAAATTAAAATGTGTTAAAGTGAAATAAAATAAAAAATTCGCTAATAAATTATAAGAAAATAAAGGAAAATTAAAAAAAAATGAAATGAAATAAAAATATAAATAATTTTAAATGACATGAAGTGGAATAAAAAAAAAAAAAAAAATGAAATGAAATTAATAAAAGAAATATATATCTATATTTAATTAGCGAGACATATTAATATTGCTTTATACAATTGTTTGTTTTTGTTATTGATATTAGAGAAATTCACTTCTTCACATCTTCATCAGCTAGATTAATAATAATGAAATAAAATAAAACTAAAAAAAAAATAAAAAAAAATAAAATAAAATCAAATAAGTTTAAATCAAATCGATTTTTAATAGATGAGTTATCCGTTTGATATGGCAAATATTTTGATTTATTATCACAGAATTATCGGTTACCGATTTGATATCTGTCTTTTAGTAATTTATAAACCGAGAGTTATCGAAAAGTTATAGATTTTAAATCAGAAAATCACCGATATCTTACCGGTTTTAAAAATTATATCAATTTGTTTTCGAAAGCATTTAGATTTGTAGTCGATGCTACCAATTTGTTATCTACGTATTATAGAAAATTTATTGCGATCATTATCAAAAAAGTATCCATTTGCTATCAATTTCTATTCAAAGTGTACGATACTTGCTATCGTTATGTTATGGCTTTGTTTGTTGTGAAACCCATGACTATTAAACTTAAATATAAAATCGATGACAAATGTGTAACCCTTCATGAGAAGCCGAAATGGAACCAATAGGAAGACGATGACAAGCTGATATAAAATTAATCTTAATATATAAAAAACAAGTGTCACAAACTTTTTGGGCGCGATGGACTCCTAAACTACTGAACTGATTTTGAATTTGTTTTGCACCCCGTGTGTAGTTTGATCTAACTTGAGAGATAGGATAGATTATATCTCAGTTTATAGTCGCAAGATTATTTTACTACAAATTTTTTTATTTATTTATACGTAATAATAAAATGTTACGTATACGCAGTGGCACTCGTATTTTCAGGTGGTGCGGGTATACTTCTGTGTAATTGCTTGGTGTTTAATTAAACAACCTGCTTATCAATAAAAAATACTATAGCGAATTATATCAAGTATAGCACATCACCAGGCCCGCCGAGAGAGTGGGGGCAGGGGTTTCTGTCGGGGCCCGCCATTTAGAGGTACTATGCCATTTTTTTTTAATTCCTGAGAGTCTTTAGTTGTGTAGAGGGTAATTTTCATACCCCTGGGTGACTAGGGTCTCGAGATATAGGCGAAAACGTGGGCCAGTGAATGCCTAGATAGTGTTTATACAATATGGATATCAAATGAAAGCTGTTGTTGAGTGCTTTAGTACAGAGTAATATATTATCCAGAGACGGACTGGGACTGGGATTAGGACTAGGACTGGGACTGAGACTCAGAGTGGGACTGGGACTGGAATAAAATACATACCACCCTCTGGCACAAGCAATAAGGGATGCAGAAGAATGAGAAGAAATTGAGAGAAGAGAAAAGAGAGAAGGAGATTTAGAAAGAGATAGAATGAGACGAAGATGGAGATAGATGAAGCGAAAAAGACGGAGGGAGGAGCGAATAAAAGGATTAGGATAAAGTGAAGAGGGGGCAAGGGCAGAGTCAGACGGATTAAGCTTATTAAATTGTATGCAGATAAGCCAAATTTAGGGCAGGACAAGGCCTGCCGGGTCTTCTAGTAGTATTCTGAAAATAAAACGGACACCTAACGTTTACTATGCGATATCAATAATAAACTGATAGTAAAACAATAACTTATCGGCATTGGTTGTTACCGATAAGAAGCCGACTAAAACCACGAAATTATTGGGTTTAGGCAAAGTTACGCCTGCTATGGCTTAACTTCAACCCATTGCCCAGCTCCAGTAAATTTGTGGAAGATTTTCAAATCGCTTCCCGTTAAGCTAGGTACCTGAGATAATAATTGTGTTTTAAAGTTCAATGACAGTGCATATCGGTAATATATTCAGAAAATTTTTAATTAGAAAGTGGAGCTTCCGACCAATTCCCTTTAATCTTTCTTTAGAACTACAAGCTTAGACGGATCAAAAGAAAATGCAAAGTCTCAAAAAAAATTCTCTTTTAATTCTGAACGAATGCATGGTATTTGAAACTGGCGATCAATAACTTCACGATAAACTTGGGATTTCTAAAATATTCGAATGCCGAAAATGAATACAATACATATCACAAAATTTTCCGCTAGGCGGTGCGCAGTTGGAGATATTTAGAAAAATGATCCGAGCGCGGGGCCTCAAAATTTTTCATTTTAAGCTACCATCTCAATACCCTAAATCAAAATTCAGAGCACGGGAGCAATTAAAAAAAAGGAATTAAAATTAAGCTAGGTAGCTTACGTGGTATAAATCACTCTGTTGAATTTTAAGGGATTTCCGTATGAGCTATACTTCCTTAACTGAAGGGGCATCATCATCATCATCGGGAATGATGATTAACTACCCAAGTGATTTGGGCCTGTGCCGAAGCAGCCAAAGCAAATATCTCTATTTTGCGATAACTGATGACAATAAGGATCACGAACGGCGATCGAGTTTTTCTCCACTTTTCGCTTTCTACTCAGTTGGGGTACCTCCTTGCTGTGCTTACAAACACGCGTGTCATTAGGAAGGTGATTTTCTGATCTCCATCGTCTTCGTTCATTAAATTAAGGTACGCTGCAATATGTTCATAATTGCGAAATATTACATTTACACAGCACCGATCGTGTCATTTTGGGGGGAAAAAATTCAAATGCGACGAATTTGCTCATACAAATCGCATTTCCAAAATTATTCATTTGAGCGCATTTGGCGTACAAATGCAATCCACACATGCGTTTGGCATTTTCTCGCTAAAAGAAATCCGACCAGAACAGTAATGGTTAAATGACATATAATGACCTTAGTGCTGTACGAGAGTTATAAATAGCAGTTTTCACTAATTTTTTAAATCCTAATTTAAAATTATACCACTAATTGTTTTGCGTGTGTGATATTTCTTCTGTTTGTTTCGTCGGTATTTTTTGGATGTACTACAATAAACTGTATAGCCTCTATGATCACCTCCTGTTTAGAGACATTGATCAAAGCCTTTACAATGTCTACGAATACTTCTAAGGAGTACTACTTATATTCTTAAACAATCTCTATGTTCACAACTACCCTATGCAGTGCCGCGTCTACGGATTTGCCTTTGGTATACGCATATTGTGTTTTGGAAAACTATTTTCCATCCATGTTGGACATAAGATTCACATATATCCGCCTTGAGCGTTTTTGAGCAGAATTGGTCTTAAGCTGATGGTTTTGTCATTAGGATACATATGATTGCTTTTCCCTGTCCTTGATGAGAAAAAGACATGAACAGCTATCAAAAAGATGGATAATCGATTCATTATTTTCCATGCGTCGAATATTGTTTAAAGTAGCTCCACCATCGCACTAGTCGCGATTTAAACCATAGTTGGGAGCATTCCACCTGGGCTCTGCAAATTATGTTATGCCCATTAAACCTTGGTATCACTCACAAAGCCCGGCACAATCCGCATTATGTCCCGATCGAAATGTGCGAGAAGAAGCGCTTCATGGGACTATTTAATACAATATGATCACACCTCATTTCTTTATTAAACGCTGGACTATGTTTCTTCTTGATAGGACTTTCCTAAATCGCGGTATTTTGCTGGAGCACTCGATGTCCGGAAAAAAAATCCATGAGACTCTCCTTACCCTGTGAATTTCGCGTTTGTAGATCCTCAGGCAGAAACCCACAGATTTATTTTTTAACTGCCCTCTGAGAATAGTCAACTTTTACATTGTTTTAAGTGTCCTTGATAGAAAGTCATTGAATACGTCCAACATTTTTGGGCTGTCACAGTTCTATTTGAAAATGTTAATAGAATTTGATCCAGTCCATTGTCCATAATGGAGCCATAGCTCTGCTATTATGTACTTCATGGTTTTTCTATTTTTTTATATTTGTTTCCGACTTGTATATCCAAAGTTTATAAACGCAACAATTTACCAAGCCTGTGGCTCGAAGATTTTGTTGATGTACTTTTTTATTTGAAAAAGTACTTGATATAGCCGGTGCTTTGGATTTTGGGTTATTCGTTTTCAGATTTTTTTTGTCTGCCAATTTTTGCGCTCGTTGCAAGGAGGCGACTATATAACTTCAGTTTGTAGTTAGCTTATCTTTTACAGCCAGTTCCATAAAAAAACCGTTAGATTCGTCAGTAATTTGTGTTAACTTCTATTCATTTATTAGTTTTTCTACTAGGTAAGTATGGCAGCGCCCATGGTGTATACGCAATTTATTATGCGATGTTTATTTTGTTCAATATGATCAAGCAATTTATAGGCAGAAATGAGTATACAGAGAAACACAACCTAATGGAAATCTCTATTGGGTGATACCTTCCTTGGCCGGCACTAGATGTCGGAATACCTATTTTTGCATAAGTCTCTCTTCGCCTTTTGTATTTCGCGTTTGAATATCATAAACAAATCCCTGTAAGCATCCCTGCAGGTTTCGCCTTATGCGGCCTTTGCCACCCTGATCATTTCTTTTATCTGTCCTCTAAGAAGAATCAGCCCCTTGCTGAACGATGGTGGCTTCAATTTTCCTATAAATCTTCTCAGGTGACAAGCTCTGTTGTACGCAGTTTTAAGCGTTTGCGTTATAAAGTTATTGGATTCCTCTAGTACTAAGTGAGAAAATCACACTTTCAACCAAAATAAGTTCACTTAACACTTTGACTCTGACCTTCCTACGTACATAAAAAGCCAGTAAAATTTGACATTAACTTGTGTTTATCATTTTCTTTCACACTAGGTGCGTACGACAGCGCCAGTGGAGTAGCGCAATATTTCGTGAGTTATTTATTTTGTTCAATATGCGAAGATTTATAGGCAGAAGATAATATACAGAGAAACCTCTTCCAACGGACACGTCCCTACGCCGGGCAGTTTTTATGTACCAGATATTTAGGTACAATTTTAAGAACAAATTGCTTTCCATTAGGTGGAAACTCTGTTGGCCGTACGCGGACAACAATCTGCTCTAAAATAAAAACCTCTTATCGGCAGACATTGAGAACCTCTTTTGGGTCGATGCAAACACTTCGCAAGCAGACAAAGTGTGAGAGTATGTCTATTAGACTGGGTCGATTTATCGTGCCATAAATTTTTCGATAGGATTTGGGCTAAGGAAAAAAAGGTCCAATACGCATACCCAAAAAAATTTTTTTCGAGGATGCGAAATTTTATTTTTTTTTACTTTTTTTCGACTTTGATTTTTAAGGTTTTTTTCAAAAATTTTTTTTAGTAGGCTATGAAAAAAACCTTAAAAATCAAAGTCGAAAGAAAGTCAAAAAGAGGAAATTTCGCAGGCTCGAAAATAAGTTTTTTGGGTATGCGTAGTGGAACTTTTTTTCCTGAGCCCAAATCCAAAACTTCTCTCTTATCAAAATCGTCTAAGTGTTTTTCTGCACTTTTACACACATTGTGATATTCTTGAGTATATATAAATATATATATATATATAGGCGCAATAGCCTTCAAAAAAATTTTGGCAGAGCTTCTCTTCCACTTTGCGTCGTGCTCTTTTTAATCTACATCTTTTACGCTGTTTCCAAACGGCACTTTCAAGGCAGATAAGTTCACTGAGAAGCTTTCCATTACACAGTCGTATCGCATCTTTCATCGTTTGACCGCCCTTGCCCCACTCTTCGAACTATATTGTAGATCTTAGACCTATCCCGAAGCAACGGCTTACATACTTTTAAGAACAGTGTATTATCAGAAGTCGGCGCGCCATAGCTCAATTAAGCCAGATTTGCTTCACACATATTCTTGCCCTCCATCGTTCAGTCATTAGCGACACAGCAACGAATAAACACATATGAAGATTACCTGTGAGAAATATTATGATGGGTAAACGCAACTGTTGAGACAGAAGTTTCGTAATTAACTCATGGTCTAAACATGTTAAGGGTGAATTTTTAGATTTGTTATAGGTAATCAATGATTTTTTTTTCTGTCAAAACAAAAACTTGAACTTCTTCTCTGCAAAAATACTATAGAATGTTTATATTAAAGTAACTTAGCAAAATAGCCAAAAAAATTAACATGAATGAATCCTTAAGTTTTTTTTTAAGTCAGCCGCATATTTTTTAAACCCTTTGATTTCCCCTGATTGCGACATAGGTGCGAATATCGGTTATTCCTCGAAGCGACTACAACTTGATGAATTAAGGTACTTGGAAATGTTTCAATATATTTTTGATTCAAAAACCAAATTTTCCAAAGAGTGTGATAAAACTGTTTTTAATACATACACGTTGCCATTTTAACTTTAATTTCCTACGGGATGTTTATGTTCTAGCTCTCAAGAATACACTTGCATTTAAAAATTTGCCGACCACTCGAATTTTAAAAATTTGTCTTTAAATTAGTAGGCTGTTAGTACTAAATCTATTAACTAATTTCAAAATTTTTCAATAGCTACCAACTCCGTTGAGGAAACACCTCTATTGAGCGGACAAAAGTTGTCTGACGGTGAGTGTCTGCTCAAGGGAGATGTCACGGTATATACATACATAGGTAAAAGAGTACATTGCTTGTAAATATTTATTTTGCTGTTGTTTGCATACAATTTTTTGTTTCTTTATTTCCGTGTTTTTCTCACACATGCATACATATAGTCGTGCACATATTTGCTTCGTTTTTATTTGATAAAGAAATTTACTTAGTTCTTGTTACGCTGTCACTTGGCAGACGCATATTACACACTTACCACATACATACATACATTAACCTGGGTCGATTTGTATGGACGAAAGTTACTATATCGCGCCATCAATTTTTCGATAGGATTTGGGCTCAGGAAAAAAAGTTCCACCATGCAAAAAAATAATTTTCGAGCCTGCAAAAAAAATGCAATTTTTCGACCAAAATACTCCCCAAAACTCAAAAAAAAATTTTTTTTTTTTTTCAAAAAACTGTTATCGCTAACGTTTTTACAACTGTTTTTTGAAAAAAAAAAAAAATATTTTTTTGGTTTTGGGAAGTGTTTTGGTCGAAAAATTTACCCTTTCGCCATTTTTTTTTTGCAGGATCGAAAACTATTTTTTTGGGTATGCGTAGTGGAACTTTTTTTCCCTGAGCCCAAATCCTATCGAAAAATCGATGGCGCGATGTGGTTTAATAAATCGACCCAGTCTAACATACATATATAATATACATATTAGCTTGAGGCTTGTGTGTCACATAGAGAGTAAGTCAAATAAGCTTATAATCAGAAAAATATATTTCTCAGGTGTTGATATTTATGTGTTGGCGAGGCTGCAGTGAGTGCGTATGTCAGAGATTTGAGATTTTTGTGATTCAAATGAAAGCTGGATTTTGTTGTCTATTCTTTATTAAAATTTATTTCGTTTTTCCTCTTGTGTTATACTGCCTCCTGTAATTTTTTTTTTTATTTTATTTTTTTTTTTTCAGAATCTATTATCTAATATTCTGGCTTTTCTTATCACTTACACTGCTAAACTAACGTCGTGTTATTTGATTTAGTCTTCTAATTTATAACTTAAAAATTGATTGCCTCAGCTTTGATGTTAATCATACTTACGTAGTAATGCTCATAAAGAATGATATAGGCTTAACGTATATGCCTGTCGTGAGTGTTTAAATTTATTCTGATTAGTTTTTTGTAACACTTTTGAACAAAAGCGCCCAAATTTAAATGCTCTTATTTTTCTCCTTAATTGAGCTCGAAAGTCTAGACGACTTAGGTAGAATTGATTAAACTGGCCTTTTCATTTCTATAGTTTCAGTTTTTTATATGGAAAATAGATGAAAGTGAAACTTAATATATATATATAGTTTTAATTGCAATAATTTTGTCTAGTTTGCGTTTTATGTAACTGTCACCTGAGAGTGTGGAGAGAAATATTAAAAAAAAAATTTTTCAACTACTGGTATAAAATTTCCTAAAATGCAAGGCGCGATAACCTCCGAAGAGATCTAAGGCCGAGCTTCTCTTCCAATTTGCGTCGTGCTCATCTTGATTTTCCCTACAAATTGGCCGGACGGGACCTACATGTTTTATGCCGACTCCGAACGGCATCTGCAAGGCAGATGAGTTTTCACTGAGAGCTTTTCATAGCAGAAATATACCCGGAGCGCTTGCCATACACTGCCGAGGGGCGACCCCGCTTAGAAAAAAATTTTTCTAATTGAAAAACCTTATTTCTAAAATTTTGATGTTGCTTTGCCCGGGGTGTGAACCCAGGGCATACTGTGTGGTAGGCGGAGCACGCTACCATCACACCACGGTTTCCTAGTATATGCTCTGAATTAAGTAGACAAACTGTTATATAAAGTTTAATTAATCGTCCTGTTCATGAATAATTTTTCTTCTTAGTTCGCATTGCTGGATACACGGGCATCACAAGGCAGTTCATACGTGAGAACTACTAGCTGCACCTGGGTATCTCAGCCATGAGAACTAGTAATACAAAATTAATTTTAGTAATAAAAAACTAACTTATTAAAAAACCATCTTTATGAAAGTATATTTGAAAAAATTTTCTCTCCTTTTTGTAGAAAACTCATTCCCATAGGATGCCACAAAATTTTAACTTGTTTCTATTTGTATATTATTTAAAAATGGCTTTTGAATGTGCGAAATGTACCCGGGTACCAATCTATGCACAGGACGGTTAATTTACACTACATTTCGCATAAGCAGATAATACTAATAAGCCAGCCATACACATTTTTATAACTTTCATGAAAATGAAATGGTTATTTACTTCGTCACGAATATTAAAATTATAAATCCTAAAAGGAAAATAGATAAATCCGCATAGTATACCGAAATGATCAGGATGAAGAGCTAACTTGATTTAGCCATGTCCGTCTGTCGTTTGTATGTAAACTACTCCCTCAATTTTTGTGATATCTTGATAAAATTTGGTGACCAGTAGTGGAATTCACTAACTTATAACGATGCGATTTGTCGAGATTTTAATTAGCGATTTTGTCGCTTGCCTAATCGATTGTACTATTCACTAACTTAGTTTTAACGACTCGAAATAAATGACACTTAAATTTCGTTTTAATAGTAGAAAGGTGGCTGCACAGCTTAACAAAACCTAAAAAATGCGAAAAGCACAAAAGGAATGCCAAAAATAAATAAATTCCGTATACTAACTGCTTTTAGAAGTCATTATTGTGCAAGTTTTCACCTATTTTAACAAAAGGTAAGTAAATGCGGTATTAATTTCTTTTGTCTCTGTTGATTTCGCAGTTATTCTTGTACCCCTTATTTGACCATCAAGTTGAGAAATAATATCATGAGCCAAGCTTAGTTGGTACAGCTTTCGAAACTCCGTTGCATTCAATTCGAATATGTTATCTACATACTTCTCTAAGAAGGTGTCTATCCACTGGCGATGGACTTAGTAATTCTTCATCTTGTGATATAACGTACGCCAAGTACTCAAATGCCATTTGATTTATAAATAAAGCAAATTTTCGTGTTTAAAAGTATTTAGTTAAAGTTCCGATTTTCTTTTTTAATTAATATTGCCAGTAATATTATTTTCGTGATTTTTAACGCAGCCAATTTACTTGTTGTTTATTTAACAACACAGCTGATAGTCGATCAACGAATATCGATACAAATTGGTTATTGAGTAACGAAATCGTTACAGTTATCGATTCGCAAATAAAAAGATGGCAAATGTCGTTAAAAAAGTTAGTGAATTCCACTACAGATATATTTATGTGTCCGACTGGTCATTTGCCGGAACCGGCCGGATCGGACCACATGCATCCCCCATACATCCCCCATACAACCGGTTTTTCAGCAAATATGACTTTTGTCATATCTTCCCAATTTATCAGATTGAAGCTACAAACTTCATCATATGCTTTCGTATATTGCACATCTTGTTGTCCACCCTGTACATCAATAACGTTCTGTTTCGCTTATCCGCGGTTGTAGTAAATATTGATACTTTATACTGTTTAGCGAAGTGTTTTGTGTTTTGAAGCAAACATTTTTCAAATATAATACCACTAACTAAAAACTCATTTTCTAAGTTTTTCCACTTAGTGTTTTTATTGCCCAGCAAAAAATCCAGAATGTGTTCCAAAAGAGAACGCGACTGTAGCCAGTTTTGATTTCTTAATATGAATTAAACTCAATATGACATATTATAGTTTATAGCCCTTTGTAAGATGCATGTTGAGCACGATCTTCGCACTATTTGTTAAGTCCACTTACCGGATAGGCCGAATAATTCATAATGGATCATTATGCCAGACTCTAATCCAGATATTCTATTGGATTCAAAAATTTATGACGTTTTTCTGCAGTTTACCGTTCGCTTAAACAAACCAGTTTTTCCACACATTCAAGGATCTATCTCATTGATTCAAGTTTTTATCACAAAGCGCTACGTACAATTAATTGGTTATAGACACCGTAAATCGACTATTAGCCATATATCTTGAACCAAGCAATACACAAACACTTTCTTTCATTGGACTATATATCATCTACTTGCAGATGAGCTCACAAGTATATTCAAACTGTTTAAACGCTATTTGCTACCAATTCTCCAAAAAACCTTAAATTGATTATTGTGCATATATCTTGAGCCAATCAATGTATCAAATCTTTTTATACTCAGTTGAGCAGAGCTCAAGTGTATATTAACTTTGATTGGATAAGGGTTGGTTGTACTGGTATAAAGGAATCGAGATAGATATAGACTTCCATATATCAAAATAATCAGGATCGAAAAAAAAATCGAGTGAGCCATGTCCGTCCGTCCGTCCGTCCGTCCGTCTGTCCGTTAACACGATAACTTGAGTAAATTTTGAGGTATCTTGATGAAATTTCGTATGTAGGTTCCTGGCACTCATCTCAGGTCGCTATTTAAAATGAACGATATCGGACATTAACCACGCCCACTTTTTCGATATTGAAAATTTCGAAAAATAGAAAAAGTGCGATAATTCATTACCAAATACGGATTAAGCGATGAAACTTGGTGGGTGAGTTGAACTTGCGGCGCAGAATAGAAAACCAGTAAAATTTTGGACAATGGGCGTCGCACCGCCCACTTTTAAAAGAAGGTAATTTAGAAGTTTTGCAAGCTGTAATTTGGCAGTTGTTGAAGATATCATGATGAAATTTGGCAGGAACGTCGCCCTTATTACTATACTGTTTGCTTAATAAAAATTAGCAAAATCGGTGAACGACCACGCCCACTTTTTAAAAAAAAATTTTATTAAATTCAAATTTTAAAAGAAAAGTTAATATCTTTACAGTATATAAGTAAATTATGTCAACATTCAAATCCAGTAATGATATGGTGCAACAAAATACAAAAATAAAAGAAAATTTCAAAATGGGCGTGGCTCCGCCCTTTTTCATTTAATTTGTCTAGGGTACTTTTAATGCCATAAGTCGAACAAAAATTTACCAATCCTTGTGAAATTTGGTAGAGGCTTAGATTCTAGGACGATAACTGTTTTCTGTGAAAAAGGGCGAAGTCGGTTGAAGCCACGCCCAGTTTTTACACACAGTCGTTCTGCTCGGCTGTTAACACGATAACTTGAGCAAAAATCGATATATCTTTACTAAACTCAGTTCACGTACTTCTCTGAACTCACTTTGTATTTGTGTAAAAAATGGCCGAAATCCGACTATGACCACGACCACTTTTTCGATATCGAAAATTACGAAAAATTAAAAAAATGCCATAATTATATACCAAATACGAAAAATGGGATGAAACATGGTAATTGTATTGGTCTATTGACGCAAAATATAACTTTAGAAAAAAAGTAGGTAAAACGGGTGTGACACCTACCATATTAAGTAGAAGAAAATGAATAAGTTTTGCTGGGCGAAATCAAAAGCCCTTGGAATCTTAGAAGGAATACTGTTCATGGTATTACATATATAAATAAATTAACGGTACCCGACAGGTGACGTTCTGGATCACCCTGGTCCACATTTTGATCGATATCTTGAAAACGCCTTCACATATACAACTAAGGCCACTCCCTTTTAAAACCCTCATTAATACCTTTAATTTGATACCCATATTGTACAAACGCATTCTAGAGTCACCCCTGGTCTACCTTTATGGCGATATCTCGAAAAGGCGTCCACATATAGAACTAAGGCCCACGCCCTCTTAAAATACTCATTGACACCTTCCATTTGATACTCATATCGTACAAACAAATTCTAGGGTCACCCCTGATCCATCTTTATGGCGATATCTCGAAAAGGCGTCCATCTATAGAACTTAGGCCAACGCCCTTTTAAAATACTAATTAATACCTTTCAGTTGATACCCATATCGTACAAAATAAATCCTAGAGTCACCCCTGGTCCACCTTTATAGCGATATCTCGAAAAGGCATCCACCTATAGAACTTAGGCCCACTCCCTTTAAAAATTATCATTAACACATTTCGTTTGATACCCATATCGTACAAACAAATTCTAGAGTCAAGCCTGGTCCAACTTTATGGCGATATCCCCAAATGGCGTCCATCTATAGAACTATGGCCCACTTCCTCTTAAAATACTCTTTAATACCGTCCATTTGATACACGTGTCGTACAAACACATTCCAGGGTTTCCCTAGGTTCTTTTTACAACATGGTGGTTTTCCCTTACTTTGTCTCCATAGCTCTCAACTGAGTATGTAATGTTCGGTTACACCCGAACTTAGCCTTCCTTACTTGTTCCGTTTGAATTTTATAGCTCAATACTTAACATTGGCTCATAATTTTGTTAGATCTATACTAACGATTTTTTGGCTCATTGAGAACTATGAAAAAAAGTTCCAATAAAATTGGAAATTCGTATCTAGTTCCGAACTACATACAAATTAATTCAGCTATAGCAACTGTGATAAGTTTTGTTTTCCATTTTTCTCGTTGCTCATTTTCTCGCTGTCTTGCCATAGCCTTAAAACTTCCTTTCTGCTTCATTGGTCAACTTCTTCCATGCTCAATTATTTGTCCTCATTTTTTCCTTACCATAACCTTCTTAAAAATTTCTACTTTCGGCCGCATGTAAGATAGTACTCGTATTGTGTGCTAACTTTTAAGTGCATCGTAAAAATATAAGGCAAGTTATATTGAGACTTGCGCCAGGAAAACCCCCTCTTTTTCTGTACTTAAATTGGTTTCTGCGGCATTTAAAACCAATTCATATTCCAAACAATAACCATTGTCCAACGAGATTTATGGCACCAAAAGGCCCTCAGAGGAATCCACAAAATTTTGTTGGATTACTTTGCCCACAATTTTCCAGTGAGCACCATTTTCATATACAAATACCCTGAGCTGGCAATTTAGAAAAGTTATCTCTCCTACGAGGCGCGCGTCGCAATAGCTTAACTTTGATCTAGAAACTGTGATAGGTTAAGCTCTCACTTTTGCAGAATCAACACCGATATACTCAATGTACATATTTCACGGCTTGTAATATGTCTTCAACAATACGTAACATATTTTCAATTACAACCCCCGTTAAACAGCAAGCTTCCTTGGCCTCTCGTTAGAGGCTATTGACGACAATTTGTAATCGATCGCACCTATTTGATGCCGCAAAGCACTGCTGTAATAACAAAAACAACTTATTTATTGAATTAAATAAATTATTAGCAAAATAAAAATTATTACAATTCAAATTTATAACAAGAAATTTTTGTGAATTTTTTAACAAAATTCAGCAAACAGGTAAACAAAGATCAAAATCAATACATTAATATTTTATTACAATCATTCTGTTTACCAAAAAATGGAATTATATTTGCCCTGGGCCCTGGCAGCTACGCTTGCTTTGCAAGTGCTTATGTTATGTGTTACTACTGTCTCATAAATTATTACATCTCTGCATTTTTCGCCAAAGCACAGCCAATATTCTTGGTAAAAGCTAATATCTCAGCATGAAATACTGATGAGTTGTTGAGTCAGCCTTCATTTAATTTTTCAAAAATAATGAATTGGCAGCAATTCTTAATGTTAACTTTGTGTACCTTTTACTCATTTTAATAAACTTTTGCCTGAGCAAATTTCGCTATTTTTTTTACAAGCTTTACGTTATTGTACTATATTTTATCATGAAAAATATAATACAAACTTCAGCAAAAATTATCTGTATACATATATTTTCCACTAATTGGACTTTATCATGTAATTCCTAACCCTAATCTTTTAATAGTAATTTTTTACATACGTAAGTAAGCGCATGTGTAGGCATCATTAAAGAGCTACTGTATATTAAGGAGCTACCCCTTCAATTACTTAGAGCATAAGAAATCCCATTGCAAGGACAAACCACCCCAAGGGAGTAAAGCGTACAAAGGTTGCCGATTACCAGTGTTTGTGGTATTTCTGTGCAAATGTGTGCGTTTAAGTTTGCTTGTGTTACCAAGTGAAGTTCAAGCACTAGTTATTTTCCTTACAGCTCTTAGCATAAACAGCAAAATGTTAATAAGTCTCATAAGTCACTTAATATGTATGGGCATCAAAGCATAACTACTTTCTTACAAAACATTTCTCAGTTACATATTTAATGTGCTTTACTTTACCCTTTGGTGGAATACACGGCGTATACGTAACGTGCTCGGCCTACCAATATGCTTAATAAAGTGTTAAGTTTCTGAATTTCATTTGAATGGTTGTGCGCGTGGCATAAACAAATATGATATTTTTGCCTACTGGGCAAATGAACAATTTTTGTGTGTTGAAAATCAGCAAAAAAATACTTATTTGGGTTAAAAGGTTGATGTAGCAAGCTTTCACGCAATCCTTTTTTCGCTCAAGCGTTTTCTCTTAAATTTTCAATAGAAGTATAATAAATTTCTTTGCCAAAAATTTATTTTGTTACAAAAGATTCGCTTTAAATTTACTGCCACCAAATTTCAATGCAATTTTTTTATTTCGTGCCATCTCCTTTGCATACGATATTTTGTCTTTTCTTTTATTTAAATTTTCTTTAATTTCATGCCAACCCATAACTCTTGGCCAATTTATGCGTCTGCTACTGTCACTATCTTTTGCCACACATATTTGCTACTTACTAGATACTTCTTGCACAACCTCCACTAAATTTTAAGATACGTATATATTTGTTGTTCTTAATTCATACCCATTTCAGTTATTTCTACTTGAAGTATTTTGCAGATTGGATTTATGCCAAAGTGAAAGCGTGTAAGCTGGCATTGCGTGGCAGCTGACCGACTTATGAATATTAACCGCAAATCAGTAACACATATATTTATAAATGCAAATTCAAGTGTAAAAATGTTGATTTGTATACATTAGAATATTTTGAATTAAAAAAATTTTTTTTTCTTTTGCTTAGATGCCAATATAAGCATAGTCTTGGCTTAAAATTCTTGAACATGTATTTGTACGCCGAAGAAATATTAAATCAATTAATTTTTTTTCTATTTCCAACAGTAAAAAAAACGTTATTGAATAATGTAACTGAAACTATGCTAATAGTTCTCAAAAACGTTTTCCAAAATATTAGAAAATACGAGTAGATTTTAAGACATTTTCGAAATTTTATTTTTCGTAGCTTCGTAGCCCAATAAAACAAGACACAGGTGATTAAAAATTTGCATACATTTTTTTGCGTCCCTTATATCGACGAAACTATAAAACATGATTCGGAAAAAATTTTAAAAACTCAAATCGAATTTCGAAAGAAAGTACTTTGTAAGACTTAAGTTGTATAGGCTACAAAACTACATACTCAAAAGAACTCAGAGAACTTGAAATGACAATTAAGAGCGAGATTATTTTAAGATGTGACCGAAAACCTCACATCTATCGTGAATGGAACAGAAAAATAATCTGATCAAATTTGATAAATTCAAAAAAAATCTCAGCAATCTGTTATGTGGGATGTGTTTTGTGTGTAACACAGTTCTTTAAATTTTTTTCAGGCAAAAACTTATTCCAAATATGTAAGCATCCTGCGCAATTTCAAGCTTCTAGATGTGGAAATTTTGAAAGAAAAGTCTAAAACATTCTTATTCGAATAATTGGTTTTATAAGAGTTATATGCCTAAGTGGATCTGATTGATTCCGAGTATAAATATAAGAAAATACACGCTAAAGGAATTTCTTCAAAAAATTTCCATAATTGCGGGCTTATTGTGCAGTTAAACAGTCAGAGGGACAGACGAACTAGAACATTGGCATGGCTTTATCAAACTCAGCTTGTCATCCTGATCATTCCGGTATATTAATCGGTAAGCTCATATCTCCTTCTTTAAGGACTATACGGGAGGAGACTTTTTTCTTACAAAAAATGCAAATTTTTGCCGAAGTTTTTAATTTTTCTCAAATTTGTTTGTACTGCGTTTGCTTGATTTTTGTTACAAATTTTGTTTTATTTCTAAAGTTATCAAGGATATGAAAATAAGAGTTTAGTTGACGAAATTTATTAGAAATTTCCGAAATTAGCTATTCAAAAGCAACCCTAGCCTAGTAGTCAGCCAACTCATTTGTTAAAACTCCTGATTGACCTGTCAGCTAGAGTATGGTAAGCAAGTTTATTAATTAGCAATAGCTAGCTACTCAACGCCTCTGTTTGGCTGCCACTGCAGACTACAAGCGAATACATCAGCAGTGAAAACTGATGCATAATACCAAAAAAAATTTGAACTCATCAACCAAACTCCTTTCGACTGCGCCAAAGTCAGTCAGTTAGCAATACGGAATTTGTAAGGCTATCTTCAGTTTTGGGATTTAGGGTATAATATGCCTCTTTGAGCTTTAATATTTGCAGTAATCAACACACCGAAGCGTGTAGCTGTAAAGTGTGTAAGCATTGGTTTTACAACTTTAGAACTCATTACAAAAAGTTGAACGTACGCTCATGACAGGTATTCTGACTGGACGCGACCTTCTGTACTCACAAGCTTTAAGTCCTAGAAAGCTCTTAGTATTTGCCAGCATGAGTAAATTAACAAATGCAAGGCGCGCTAACTTCCCAAGAGATTTCAGGTCGAGTTTCTCTAACAATTTGCTTCGTGTACTTATAAATTCTTCCTGCCAATTGCCTGCACGGAACCTACATGTTTTAAGCCGACTCCGAATGGTATTTGCAAGGCAGATTAATTTTGCCTGAGATTTTCACGGCAGAAATACACTCGCAGTGTTTGCAAAATGCTAAGAAAAACTTTTGTTCTAATTCAAAAAACTGTTTTCTTAATTTTCGAAGTTGTTTTGACCGGGAGTTGAAGCCACGATCTTTGGTGTGATAAGCTGAGTATGCTACCACCACGCCACAGCGGTCGCATTTTACAATATGGGTGCTGCTTTTTGATAGAGTTTTTAAACAAACTTCACGTAATAGTACGGTCCCATACAGTCTCGATGAGGTCCTCATGGGGAGGCCAATTGAACCTAACCTAAACCACGCAGTTCCAGTTAAATTTTGCTTGTCATACTCAGCCACCAGTAAACCATATATCTGTTTTTTTTTTTTTTTAATTTTAGCGCCCATAAATCTTTATCATGTATTAAAAAATCAGTGTTTTTCACTGATTGCGATTATTTGGTTTATGTTGTTTGTTTACTTATAACATTATGATTCCTCAACTATAACTCAAATGTACTACTTTCTGAAGGGACAATTGTAAAGCACTGCTCCATCTTCACGAAGAAACAAACGTCTCAGTAAGTAACACTTACACACAATTGTTCTATTATATGACTCGAAATTTTGGGGTCGAAACAAATAGATGCAATGTCTCTCTTAACCCTTCTTGTAGTGCCGTAAGGGGTCTTCCAGCTTTAAGCGTGAAAAAGAATAAAAAAATGTAAGGTACGATAACCTTCGAAGAAACTAAAGGCCGATCCTCTCTTCGATTTGCGTCGTGCTCCTTCTTAAAGGGTTTTATTTGGTTTGACTCTGTATAGCGAACAGAATTTTGCAATTGAAATTAAAGTAACTTCCCGATAACCTACAAGCTTGAAACTTGGAATATAGTTCATAACCCGATGACAGTGCAACAGTAAAAAAAAACTCCGCTAGGTGGCGCAAGGATCGAGATATTAAAAAAATCGTACTTTTGGTACGATTTCGCTCATATTTGGAACAAGTATTAGATACAGTCCAGTAAGGAGTAACATCAAAATACTTTGGAGTACGAGGAGGGACAAGCATGCGTGGCGCTGAGTTGGGTAAAGTCTTGAAGCGATTATGTATTGAGGACGTACATTGTAACGAATTGTCAGAAAAGAGTCCTTGTAATAGTGAGTCACTAAATATAATGAGAAATTATAGGGAATTAAATAAAGACTAAAAACTTGAAGATAAAATCTTAATATATAAAAAACACGTGTCACAACATTTTCGGGCGCGATGGACTCCTAAACTACTGAACCGATTTTGAATTTGCACCCCGTGTGTAGTTTGATCAAGCTTGAGAGATAGGATAGGCTATATCTCTGTTTATATTCGCAATATTATTTTATTGCAAATTTTTTTATTTATACGACCAAATATGATATGTGTAAATGTAACTCTATGACAACTGCGCGATCTCAGCCAGTAAACTTCAATGAAATACGCGACAAGTTAATCACTATGATTTATTATCCAGAAGAAAAAAGAAAATATTCTCACGCATTCGAAGAAATATAGTTTGTAAATAAATTTGTAAAGGATGTAGCGGAAGTATGCCCCCAGATAGTAACCTATATCGGAGGTTATGTTTCAAAAACTACTCGAAGAACAAACTATATCCATGGACTTTTCAGGACCCGCATGCCCTTTGACCTGGAGATATTTTGCAAAATATGCGTATGAGTAACTTTTCTTCAAAAAATTATATCTTGGAAACTAAAATTTCTAGAGGGATCAAATAAACGGGAGGCTTTAGGTCAATTGACGAGGCATGTTACACAATTTTTTTTTTTGCAAAAAAATTATTCAATATTGAAATTAATCAGCTCATGTTATTTGTAAACGGTACATATATGTATACGCCACAATCAATAACTATTACTAAGGAAAATCGTACTCTCGTCAAAAAAATACTAATTTCTGTAAGCCATTCACAATATGCACCACAGATGGCTTTGTCGTTGATTTTGATAGGCCCTAATGTGGTACTTTAAACGATTCTTCAACAATGCAAATATTATATCTTAATGTATAAAAAACACGTGTCACAACATTTTTGGAGCCGATGGACTCCTAACCTACTGAACCGATTGTGAATTTGTTTTGCACCCCGTATGTAGTTTGATCTAAATTGAAAGATAGGATAGGTTATATCTGAGCTTATAGTCGCAGTATTATTTTATTGCAAATTTTTTTATTTGTTTATACGTAATAATAAAATGTCACGTATACGCAGTGGCACACCTCTTTTCAGTTGGTATGGATATGTTTGTGCACGTGCTTATATAACTTTTCATACATATAATATATATATATATATTTATATATATATATAGCACATCACCAGGGCCGCCGAGAGAGGGGCCGGGGTTTCTGAGGGGGCCCGCGATTTGAGGTACTAAGACATTTTTTTTAATTCAGGAGAGTCTTTGGTTGTTCTATGTGCAATTTTTAAGCCGAATTTCAAAAGCAACGAATATCTGCATTTCGTTTTAATATTATAGTGAAGTGTGAAAAATAAAAATCTATATATATTAAGCTGACTCGGAGTGGGACTGGGACTGGAATAAAATACACACCACCCTCTGGACAGGCAAAAAGGTATGCAGAAGAATGGGAATGAATTGAGAGAAGAGAAAAGAGAGAAGGAGATTGAAAAGGAGATAGAATGAGACGAAGATGTAGATAGATGAAGCGAAAAAGACGGAGGGAGGAGGGAATAAAAGGATAAGCAAGAGCGGACAATATGGCGACTAATATATATCTTTTCGTCATTTTAACTCTCAGCGATCGTGAAAGAAATAGTTTTATATTTTTGTTCCTTAACAATTTTAACGAAAAATATACTCCTAAACCAAAAAAAAAAAATATAAAATTACGCCCGGAAGCAAAGATACGAAGTATCAATTTTTACTTACAAAAGACTGGTCGCGCCATGAATATGCATACATATTTCCACTCTCCACAGTTAATGTTTTGAAAAGAATTACTTTAATAAAACGGAAAGTTATTGCGGGTAAATTACATTATATTTTTTTCCAAACTATTGCACCAATTTTTTCGTCGCGCACTTTTTTTGAGAAAAAGCGGATATTAAGGCGACTAACATATATTTTTTTTAGTTAGTGCTCATGGATCGTGAAAAAAAATAATTTTATATATTTGCCCTTTAACATTTATAATGAAAAATATATTCCTAAAATTAAAAAAAAATTGGGTAACATGCCTCGCGTTGATTTGGTTACTCTAGTAGTTTTAGTTTCCGAGTTATGATTTTTTGAAAAAAAGTTACTTATACGCATATTGTGCTTAATATCTTCAGGTCAAAGGGCAAGCCGGTCCTGAAAAATGCATGTATAAAGTTTGCTCATCGAGCAATTTTTGGAACATAACCTCCGATATAGGTTACAGTCTGGGGGCACACTCACCACATATTCTCCGCTATACTCTTTGAAAATTGGTTTTCTTAGGATGAAAAACAATTTTTTAAAATAAACCCATCAGAACCCTTTTGGTCCGAGGTGCCTATCAATTGACCATTTCAGCAACCTTTTTCTCGAGCTCAAAAGTATGCAAAATTTAAAAACTGAAACACTTTAGTTAATAAAAACTTATCCGTAAACATATGAAAATATCAAAAAATTTACAAAAAGTCTCTGAAGAAAACGTCGAAAAAATATTACATACAGTCAGGTTGAAGTGATACCATAATACTTGGGAGTTCCAGGAGATACAAGCATACGTGGCGCTGAGTCGAGTAAAGTCTTTTGAAATTTTATTATTTATTATTTATTGTGGACTTAGAATGTAGTAAATTTTAAGGAAATAGTCCCTGTAAAAATGAGCCACTAAATGAACTAAATAGAATGAGAAATAATAGGCAATTAAATAAAGATTAAACACTGAAATTAAAATAATTAAAAAACATCTTTTAAGTTAAACAGTTTTATTGAAAGCAATACTTTACTTTACATAAAGTAATAATAATACTAAAAGATAGAAAATTACAGGGTAGGTCTTATGTGCTAGTCATCACACTCCTCATCAATCTAGCATTCATCATATAATTAAATGAAATCGTTAGGTGCGTGAAATTTCTAAAAATGTGAGGCGTAGCATTACCTGATTAAGGTTCAGTTGGTCTTACTTATGACAATCAATAGAAATTTGACGCGTCCAATTATTTTATTTAATTGTCTGATCAACGCCCTAGATTGATGAGGAGTATGATGACTAGTGCCTAGGAACTACCTAATTATTTTCTTGCTAATGTAGAAATAAAATTTGTCAATGAATATATAAAACCAGCCATTGTTTTCGATTAACAGTTTAATTTCAAAAAACAATGCCTTGCTTTAAGAAAAAGCTTAGTTTCAAGACTTAACTTTATTAAGTACTAAAATTCGAGTCACAGCCTTTTTTCATTGTACTTTAGTTCAAGTTACAAGACATTTAATAATATCTAAAATTGAATACGAGTTACCGATCTTTGGATATTGTGCTGCTAGCAATATGAAACTTCTGAATACAACATATCATAATACCATCAAAAGGAGTATCAATGCACTTCCAATTTAACTCACCGACTTCATCCTCACCGAAGCAGGCTAACCATAAATTGCTGACTTAGTTACATCAGCAACATACAAACTAATCCCAAAACAATTTAACACAAGCAACGCGATTAATCACAAATATGTTATTTCTATCTTGAAACACAAAATAACGTATAAACTAGAATTCAAACTACGCCGATGTGTACGATTTTCTAAAACATTGCATATCGACCTTCGACCCCGTCTTGTCAAACGTGAAAACGTGCCACCTTGGTCAATTAAAGAGTCGACATTTATCTTGGATCTAAAATCCTTTACCAAAAGTACCAGAAATAACATGGTATATCAGCAAGCATTTGAACACATTGTGGAGCCTATGATAAGAAATGTTTGGACCTTTCTTTACACCGACGGCTCACAACCGGAAAATGACACATCTTTCGCTGTGGTTCATCATGATGGAACTATAATCGCCCAAGGTAACATTCAACAACACTGACCCATATTACTGATGAAGCTTTAGCTATAAAGCTAGCTTCTGATTATGCAATAAAGAACAAAGGAAATTTTATAATCTGCTCCGGAAGTAAATCAACTTTAACCGTTCTGTTCATGAATAATTTTTCTTCTTAGTTCGCATGGCTGGGTACCCGGGTACCACAAGGCAGTTTATACGTGAGAACTACTATTGGTACCTGGGTATCTCAGCCATGAGAACTAGTAATAAAAAACTAATTTTTATACTCAGTTGAGCAGAGCTCACAGAGTATATTAAGTTTGATTGGATAACGGTTGGTTGTACATATATAAAGGAATCGAGATAGATATAGACTTCCATATATCAAAATAATCAGGATCGAAAAAAAATTTGATTGAGCCATGTCCGTCCGTCCGTCCGTCCGTCCGTCCGTCCGTCCGTCCGTTAACACGATAACTTGAGTAAATTTTGAGCTATCTTGATGAAATTTGGTATGTAGATTCCAGGGCACTCATCTCAGATCGCTATTTAAAATGAACGATATCGGACTATAACCACGCCCACTTTTTCGATATCGAAAATTTCAAAAAACCGAAAAAAAGCGATAATTCATTGCCAAAGGCAACTAAAGCGATGAAACTTGGCAGATGGGTTGAAGTTATGACGTAGAATAGAAAATTAGTAAGATTTTGGACAATGGGCGTGGCACCGCCCACTTTTACAAGAAGGTAATTTAAAAGTTTTGCAAGCTGTAATTTGGCAGTCGTTGAAGATATCATGATGAAATTTGGCAGGAACGCTGCTACTATTACTATATATGTGCTAAATAAAAATTAGCAAAATTGGATGAAGAACACGCCCACTTTTTAAAAAAAAAAATTTTTTAATTCAAATTTTAACAAAAAATTTAATATCTTTACTGTATATAAGTAAATTAAGTCAAAATTCAACTCCTGTAATGATATGATGCAACAAAATACAAAAATAAAAGAAAATTTCAAAATGGGCGTGGCTCCGCCCATTTTCATTTAGTTTGTCTAGAATACTTTTAATGCCATAAGTCGAACAAAAATTTACCAATCCTTCTCAAATTTGGTAGGTACATAGATTCTATGACGGTAACTGTTCTCTGTGAAAATGGCCGAAATCGGTGGAAGCCACGCCCAGTTTTTATACACAGTCCACCGTCTGTCCTTCCGCTCGGCTGTTAACACAATAACTTGAGCAAAAACCGATATATCTTTACTAAGCTTAGCCCACCTACTTATCTGAACTCACTTTATCTCGGTATAAAAAATAGCCGAAATTCGACCATAACCACGCCCACTTTATCGATATCGAAAATTACGAAAAATGAAAAAAATGCCATAATTCTATACCAAATACGAAAAAAGGGATGAAACATGGTAACTGGATTGGCTTATTGACGCAAAATATAACTTTGGAAAAAATTTTGTAAAATGGGTGTGACACCTACCATATTAAGTAGAAGAAAATGAAAAAGTTCTACAAGGCAAAATCAACAGCCCTTGGAATCTTGGCAGGAATACTGTTAGTGGTATTGCATATATAAATAAATTAGCAGTACCCGACAGATGATTTTCTGGATCACCTGGTCCACATTTTGGTCGATATCGCGAGAACACCTTCACATATACATCTAAGGGCCACTCGCTTTTAAAACCCTCATTAATACCTTTAATTTGATATCCATATCGTACAAACACATTCTAGAGTCACCCCTGGCCCACCCTAATGGCGATATCTCGAAAAGGCGTCCACCTATAGACCTAATGCCCACTCCCTCTTAAAATGCTCAGTCACACCTTTCGTTTGATACCCATATCGTACAAACATTCTAGAGTCCCCCTGGCCCACCCTAATGGCGATATCTCGAAAAGGCGTCCACCTATAGACCTAATGTCCACTTCCTCTTAAAATGCTCAGTAACACCTTTCGTTTGATACCCATATCGTACAAACATTCTAGAGTCACCCCTGGCCCACCCTATTGGCGATGTCTCGAAAAGGCCACCTATAGACCTAATGCCCACTCCCTCTTAAAATGCTCAGTAACACATTTCGTTTGATACCCATATCGTACAAACATTCTAGAGTCCCCCTGGCCCACACTAATGGCGATATCTCGAAAAGACGTCCACCTATAGACCTAATGCCCACTCCCTCTTAAAATGCTCAGCAACACCTTTCGTTTGATACCCATATCGTACAAACACATTCTAGAGTCACCCCTGGCCCACCCTAATGACGATATCTCGAAAAGGCGTCCACTTATAGACCTAATGCCCACTCCCTCTTAAAATGCTCAGTAACACCTTTCGTTTGATACCCATATCGTACAAACATTCTAGAGTCACCCTTGGTCCACCTTTATGGCGATATATCGAAAAGGCGTCCACCTATAGAACTAAGGATTACTCCCTTTTAAGATACTCAGTACCATCTTTCATTTGATACCCATATCATACAAACACATTCTAGAGTCACCCCTGGCCCACCCTAATGGCGACATTTCGAAAAGGCGTCCACCTATAGACCTATTGCCCACTCCCTCTTAAAATGCTCAGTAACACTTTTCGTTTTATACCCATATCGTACAAACACATTCTAGAGTCACCCCTGGCCCACCCTAATGACGATATCTCGAAAAGGCGTCCACTTATAGACCTAATGCCCACTCCCTCTTAAAATGCTCAGTAACACCTTTCGTTTGATACCCATATCGTACAAACATTCTAGAGTCACCCTTGGTCCACCTTTATGGCGATATATCGAAAAGGCGTCCACCTATAGAACTAAGGATTACTCCCTTTTAAGATACTCAGTACCATCTTTCATTTGATACCCATATCATACAAACACATTCTAGAGTCACCCCTGGCCCACCCTAATGGCGACATTTCGAAAAGGCGTCCACCTATAGACCTATTGCCCACTCCCTCTTAAAATGCTCAGTAACACTTTTCGTTTTATACCCATATCGTACAAACATTCTAGAGTCACCCCTGGCCCACCCTAATGGCAATATCTCGGAAAGGCGTCCACCTATAAACCTAATGCCCACTCCCTCTTAAAATGCTCAGTAACACCTTTCATTTGATTCCCATATCGTACAAACATATTCTAGAGTCACCCCTAGTCCACCTTTATGGCGATTTCTCGAAAAGGCGTTCACCTATAGAACTAAAGCCCATTCCCTTTTAAAATACCCATTACCACCTTTCATTTGATACCCATATCGTACAAACACATTCTAGAGTCACCCCTGGTCCACCTTAATGGCGATATCTCGAAAGGGCGTCCACCGATAGACCTAAGGCCCACTCCCTCTTAAAATGCTCAGTAACACCTTTCATTTGATACCCATATCGTACAAACAAATTCTAGAGTCAGCCCTGGTCCACCTTTATGGCGATATTCCTAAATGGCGTCCATCCATAGAACTATGGCCTACTCTCTCTTAAAATACTCTTTAATACCTTCCATTTGATACACATGTCATACAACCACATTCCAAGGTTACCCTAAGTTCATTTTCCTACATGGTGATTTTCCTTATTTTGTCTCCATAGCTCTCAACTGAGTATGTAATGTTCGGTTACACCCGAACTTAGCCTTCCTTACTTGTTTTTTTGTAATAAAAAACTAATTTATTAAAAAACCATCTTTATGAAGCATATTTGAAAAAACTGTCTCTTCTTTTTGTAGAAAACTTATTCCCATACGATCCCACAAAATTTTAACTCGTTTCTATTTGTAGATTATTTAAAAATGGCTTTTGAGTATGCAAAAGGTACCCGGGTACCCATCTATGCACATGACGGCTAAACGCAGTCCGCAATATAAATAACTCCAGCAGTATTATTTCGGATATTAGGAGTATTAGCATACAAAAATGCAACAAAATTAAGTGGATGTGGTACAAAAGGGAATGAACTTGCTGACAGCACCTCTTTGAAACCCATTCAACATATTGTATATCTTATCACACGGCAAACAATAAAGATATCCTTAGGGAAGTGAAATTACATTTGAATACGCAAAGAGAAATAGCCTGGCATAATCACACTCACAGATGATCGCTGGTAAATCCTCAAGGTAGAAAATCAGTCTATCCAACCACGTTAACACGCCAACAAACAACATTATTCACCCGCCTCCGCTTAGGTAACACACGCCTCACTTACGAATATCTGCTGCGCGGGTTAAGACCATCTAGCTGTCCTTTTTGCAAGAACAAACTGTCCGCAGATCATATACTAGATAGTTGTAGCAATTTAGATAATTTTAGAAAAAAAGTTTTGTCAGCACTGCACCTACATAGCTCTCTCTTAAATATATATATTTATGAGAATACCCTGGTCGAAAGGCCTGGCAGCCAGCACTCCTTTTTGCATTAAGTATAAAAATTATGCCTAAATATATTAAGTAAATAAAAACAAATAAAACTGTCTAGCTTTTAGTATTATTATTACTTAATATTTCTAACTCTCCAGACTGGGCGGGTAAATGAGAGTTAATAGACCCATTGTTTACAAGGCATAGGCTGTCACACGTCCCAATTCTCCACTGTAATTATGTACACCCATGAATTTACTTATAAGCCATCTAGTTTATTATCTTAGATTTTATTGAATTATATTATATTGAATTATCCGCAAAAGCAATGTATTGTATATAGCTTTAAATTTCCCATTGGGCACCCCCATGGACGTGTGGCAGCCTCCGCCTCGTAAATCCACCAAACTGAATTCGCCACAATTGTAGGGTAGCGATCCGGCATGATCGCCATCTGTCAGAAAACCACCACCTTTCTGTCTTTGAAAAATCTATTATTATTGTTGTCATCTTGTGCAAAGAGATAGCTAAAAGTTTCATCTTCGTGCAAATCAAAATATTTTGCTTTCGATCAAATAATTCTGTAAATTTATTATTATCATACATAGTGTTGAAAACTCATTATATCTGAGATCTAACATATTTATTCCGTAAGAAATACAAGTTACATTAAATGAATGTATTAATACGCTTTGCCTTTAATTTACGCGTGTTGCATTGGTTATAAATCACGAGAAAATAAATTTTGTGCTGAACTTAAAGGGTGCTCGAAATATTTGAAATTATCTAAAGTTCCCCAAACCAGAGATTGAAACCGGCGTTGTGTATCAGAAAAGCAATGGCCAATTTGATTCATCATCGTATAATATTTTGGTACTGTGCACAGTGGTGTTTACCATCAACGTAAACCGACGTCCGTTGTGGAACCATGGAACAAGTTTATGACTGGTATTATTGAAGGACTAGGAAATAACATCCACAAATTCTGCTGATACAATACCAGCATTGTTGGACAACTCAACGTAAACGCCCAAGCAAAATATTGTATTGTGTATAACATTGTGGAAGATAGTGCTCCGAGTTACGGAAAGCCTTATAACAGCAGCGACAGCAAGAACAAAATTACCAACCACTGAAGCAACAAAACCATCACCAGCAGTCCACACATCCACCAGCCCTATCTCTCCAACGCGGTATCCAAAATACCCTGGTAAGTCTCAAATTAACTACCCATCTAGCGGCAATTATTGAAAACCCGCAGTAGTAGTTAAATAACTAAGCCACAAAACGAGTTGTGCTTAATAACGAAGACAGGAACCTCAGTTGTCTAAAAAATAAAATAAAAAAAAGAATAGTTTAGAAATAAAAGGGTATTGATGTAATGCGCTTAAAAAAAATCACAGCTAATATCGAACTAAAAACTTAAAAATAATTTTCGTATAAAATTAGAACAATATTGCACGAAAAATTCTAGTATTATTATAAAAACAGCGTGGACGCTTTGTGCCATATTTTTTGTATATCGAGCGCCCGATATGATATTCACAATAATAGTAGCATTTTTCGTACATTACTGTTTTAAATTTATTTTGAAAATTATCCTTAACTTTTTAGTTCGATATTATTTAAAGGCGTTTTTTTTAGTTTTTTTTTTTTTAAATATATCTATTCTATAACACTGCAATGGTAGTAGTATTTTACAATTACGTTGATAGCGCATTTCACTAACAACATTTTACAAGTATACTGATTACCAATTTCTTAGTTTACGCTTTTTTTATATTCTCATTTGCCTCTTTCATTTATATCTTCCAGGCATGGACTTTTCACGAACAGCCTTCGCGAAAACTTGGTTATTTATTTATCGTTTCTGTGCCTCAAATTTGAGTTGGTTATAAACATGTTCCTATGTATGTATATCTGAATTTTACATAAGTTCATATGCGCTCTTTAATGCAGTGTTCATCTCTGCATCCCATGCTGACTGTTGCTTTCTATGTAAATGTTCGTATAGGCCTGGGTAATATGCGCTGTATATCTCTGCATATCATATTTTCTCTTCCCTTCTATGTATGTGTGTGTATATGCCTGAGTAAAATTCACTCTTTATTGCTGTGTGCATGTATGTGTGGCTGCTTCATATTTCTTCTGTTTGCCTTGCTGTTGTAATTGCCCATCATTTATTACTGACGTGTCGACATTGTCAATATTTGCCGCAGATTTTTTTTTAATATCTATATCTCAAAAAATAAGGGTGTACTTATTGCGTTTTGGTATGGAATTAATCACGTGAAGTTTCAGGTCCTGAAAAAGTTTAATTTTTTTTTTTCTACTTTGAACTACGTTAATAAAACTCTAAATATGCAGCTTTTTTTGAGCTAGATAAAGTGTTTTAAAACACAATTTAAAAAAATAGGTGATTTCAAATCATTTATAAACACAAGGTTACACCTTAGCAATTAAATATAAAAAATATATATTTGAAAATATTTAATTAATTAAATTTTCCAAATTTACAAATATTTAAACATTAATATTTTTGTTTTATTTTTATACTTTAGACTCCATGGAAAATTATTAATGTTTTGGAATGGCATGAGTATCAATATCTATTCCAGCAAGAATATTTGTGTGCAAATATGGCACAATTAATTTGCAATCCAAAATATATGGCAAATATTTACATTGATTGCAAAAATCGCTGCATCCGAAACCAACAAAAAAAAATTACCAAAAGAGAAAAAAGTGAAATTGATCGTGGTAATTACAAAAAATAATTTTCCATAACAAAAAACTGAGTATTTGTAATGCAAAATGTTTGTGAATATAAATACAAACTAAAAGCGTAAAAAGATATTAAAAATATAAAGTATGAAAACTAAAACGCAAAAAAAGTGAAATCAAAAAGGCGAAATTCAAAAAAAGCTTACAAGGCTTTTGGAAACATGCACGGGCGATTCAAAATTTAAATATCAACAAAAGTGTTGCTGACAAAAGCAAAATAAAAAAAATAAAAATACTGCAAAAAAACCAAAAACAGAACTGAAAAGAAAATGAAAAACAAGAATTCTAAGTCGTTCAACGAGTTGTGATGAAATGCTTTGTTGTGCAAAAACTGGCAGAATAGAGCGCCAAACTGTGGCAAATGCAATAGTAATGTAGATTTCATCACCAACATTTCTACTCTGCATTAACATTTAAATGTATATATTGTGTTCGATGCATGTACATGTGATATGATAGCATATAAATAAAATAAATTTTGATAGTTTCGGTGCAACAAGTTAAACATATGTAGGTGAGCAAACACTAGTACTCTACATATATTTGTACGTAAATGTGTGTGTGTGCATATGTTAGAAACGGAAAAATCCTGCCTATGAATATCACCATAGTAACGGTTAAAAAAATCTTGGGTAATGCGTTTGCAAAGTGTACAGCAACAGACTAATGGCCGTGTCACACTCAACGTTCTCATATAATAGATGCGCTGAAAGCAATCTTATGCATGAAGTGTAAATTGTACTTATTTTTATGGAGAATGGCAGATCCAGTGACACAAGCGCCAGCTCACATACAAAAGTTGAAAATAATGAAGTTTTTCTGCATGTTAAGCATAAAGAGAAGAATTCGACATTTGCTTTGGCTATGCATGCTTTCACACTTTGCAAGCGAAATTATTTGTTCCACTCTTTGGTACTTTTATAACCTTTAACTACTGAGGTGAAATATTTGGACGTAGTTATTGTGGTGGGTGTAAATTTTACCCCTTTATAATCTATAAATAATTTTTATCATCGAAAACATTTATTTTTAATTATTTATTTTTAATTGGAATAATAAAACACATTTTTAAATGAATAAAATAATAAGTTTAAAGAAATCGAACTTCTAGTTTAACAAAACAAGGACTTTGTTTCATAGCCACTTTTCTTAAAACTCAAAAAAGCACAAATATAACTTTAAAAAAATTGTAAAAAAAAAACAAAAATCAAAAACACATAAAGACACTTTTCACAGCCAAATTTATGATATTAGAATCACAAAAAGGAAAACAAACAAAAATTATGTTTTGTTATATATAAAATTTTGTAATACGTAACCTCGGACGAGTGGTAATTTTGACACCAGCCCTGGTATGTGTCCGCTTGTACAATACCCACGACTGCCCAAACACAACTGAATAATAATAATAGGATAAAGAGAAGATACCAAGAGAATGAAATTGATAGCGCTCAATTGAAGAAATTATGAGAGAAAACAAACTACGAAGAGTAAAATTTACCACCACCTCAGTACTTAAAGGAAAATATTATTCATAATTAATAAAAGAACATGAGACAAAATATGCAAATAAGTATTTTTTTTTGTATAGTGCGAGTGTTTGATAATAGTGCTTCGCAAAATTTAGTATGAAAATAAATACGACGATGTGAGTTCCAATTGCTTATAGTCTGAAATTCCATGATATTTACAAATGCAACATCTTGCGTGATTGTGGCGATGTTACTGTTACGCACAATATTTTGTTGAAAGCACCTTTATGAAAAAGCTCATTCTGACACGTCCATAAGTTATTTGAAAACAAGAAAAGGTGTCTAAGTTCGGGTGTAACCGAACACTATATATTCAGCGTGAGCTTAAATTGCACATTTAATTTCAAATAAATTACTTTTCTACATAACACGTGGCACCGCTCGTTTAAAAAAAATGTCTCCCCATTTCCTCTTACAATAAAACTTGATGAGTGAAATATCATAGATTCAAAACAATTTTTTGCTAAGTTATATCCCGAAACTAAGCAATAGTCATAAAAGGGGCGGTGCCACACCCATTCTCAAAAATTCTATTGTTTTCCAATTTAGTGTTATAACTCAATTTAAAAAAAAAAATCCTATTGATACAAAGCTCGTTTTCGCTAAAATATAGCTTATTATTCTAGTCTACGACCCTTTTAAAAATCTTTGATGTAAAAGTGGGCGTGGTCTTTCACCGATTTCGTCAATTTTTTCTAGAAATGTGTCCTGCTATAGGGAACATTTTTATAACCAATTTTATTACGATCCGTTAATTTTTCTTCGAGTTATGGCTCCCGAAACATAGAAAATTGCTTAGTCATAAAAGGGGTGGTGCCACGCCCATTTTTAAAATTTGGTGAAGATATCTCAATATTTACCCAAGTTATCGTATTAACGGGCGAACATGGCTCAATCAAATTTTTTTTTCGATTCTGATGATTTTGATATATTGAAGTCTTTATCTATCTCGAGTCCTTTATACCTGTACAACCAACCGTTATCCAAACAAAGTTAATATACTCTTTGTGCAAAGCACGCTGAGTATAAAAAAAGGCAATACTTAGAGACCAATTGAAAAGCGAACAGGGGGGCACTTATATAGCTGAGTGTTTAAAGGCATCTGCCTTACTTGAGAAATATTTAACACAAATCAAAACAAGTAAAAAATATTGTTTCGAGCAACACCATACCTTTTATACCCAGCACGTTGTCTCATATATATAACAAGGGTAAAAGAAGTGTTACCAATATTGAATGATATGTAAGCTGATATATACTTTAAAAAACAATTTATGCCATGGAAACAATACCAGGAATACTTGCAATTTTTTTTTAATTTTCCTACTTTGCATTAGCAGATATATCTACAATGGTAATGTTTTTACATGTCACACATACATTGCCAATTTCGTGATGACTAAAATTTGAAGAAGCTTTTTTTTAAAACCACGTTTACATTTTTACTTAGATTTAACCCTTAATTAGGCGCATGGGATCAGGGCAACTTGAAATTAAAAAAATAATGGCTTACAGTCTTCAGAGCGTACACGCGCTCTTTCTAACTTCCTCACTCACCGCGGGGTATGCAAATTAGTCGCGTTCAGAACATCAGCGCGAGCGCACCCGTCACTGTCCTTTAGAGCGCTGACCCCATGGCGGAGGTAAGTTTTTACTTTTGTGATTTTTTTTTTTGTGTTTATATTAGTATATAGTTCAATATTTATCTTTGTACGTGTGTATTTTTATACTGTATGATTTCTTTATGTATTTTTGAGTTTTTTTATCCATTTTCTTTTTTTTTTTTAGTTTTTTTTTTTTACTGATTTGAAATGCCTAACGACAAACTTATATTGCAATATATAAAAAGAAGCCTAATATTTGAACTGAATTTTTCCCAAACAAAAATAGGCCAGTATATTGTTTAGTTTTCGGATTTCGTAATCAAATAACTATAGTCTCATATGTTCCTAAGCCAAACAAAGCTGTTGTTTTACTTTCAATCATGCACAATAATAACGCCATTGAAGAAACAACAGAAAGCGCTCAGAAATCAGAAATAATTACTTATTATAATAGTACCAAAGGTGGTGCGGATTGTAATGACCAACTTTGCAGCAATTATAATGTTGGAAGAAGAACAAAAAGATGGTCACTGGCTGTTTTTTTTTCATCTTATAAACATATATGTCATCAACGTATTTGTCATACACAAAGCGAATACTGAGAAGACTATGACACATATAAGATGGATTTTCTTGAAGAAAGTAGCAGCAGAACTTGTCGAAGAACTCCAAAAGCATCGCATTCAACTACGTGCTGTACCAGCGACAACAAAAAAACGGCTCCGTCAAACTCATGATGTGAACGAGGCGGTGCATCAATCGACAGCTAAGCGCGGGGGCTGTTCATAATATCCCAGAAAGGACGACAAAAAAGTGCCAACAAAATATTTTCAGTATCGTAAATTTATTTGCCAGCAACACTCAAGGGTCTGCTGCGTCGGATACAAATCAGAAGAATCCACTGATGAGACTGAATAATTTTTATTTTTAATTTGATCTCGGCTATGTCAAAAAAATTAGTTTTAAGAGAGGTTTACTGTTTTCTTTTTTTTTTTTTAATAATTTGCATGTTCCAGTCAGTTTTTGTTTCTTAAAGTGAAGTATTTAAAGAACTTTATTAATCACTATATATATTTCTTTTCCAATGTGTTTTTGGGGTCACTAAAAACCCCATCCGCCTAATTGGGTGATTTTCTTAATGCGCCTAATTAAGGGTTAAATATATGTATGTAATGCAAAGAACCATAATTCTGCAAAATTGCTAACTGATACGAAGAGCTTCTGAATCACGACTTGCAAAAGTTTAGAATTTTCTTCTCCCAAATGTGATCGGTGTTACGTGCATTTTCCACAATTTGTATACCCAACGTGTATTTGTAACCAATATCGAGATAGGGGGCTTAGAAATTACCCGCAGCAATTATGCTTGTCGAAAAAAGCGACTAAAATACACAAAATGATTCAAGAGGTTGTGAAGATCGATGTATAGTTTCTCCACACCAATTGTCAACAGCATTTACCCGTGGTAAATTTTGTTTCCATAGCATGTGATGCTCTGGCGACCTCAAGTTACCCATGGAATAAGGGGCTCCGGGACCGAATGGCCTATAGGGTTCAATGTGGTAATATTAAATCGTTTCAGATATGGTTGGGATTGTACCTTAACGGTGCATGTTATCGTAACGTACCGAGACTATATTTGGAAAAATATCATCAGCATCGACAAAAATCCTCAAAACCTTCGGGGAATATCTTAATCGCTACAGCAAGGATAACAATAACTTGTATTAGGTAACAGTAGTACGGTAGGGCACAAAAGAATCGAGTTAGAACAGACTTCCATTTTTAAAAATTATCCGCATCGAAGAAAATCCTCATTCGTCCGTCCGTAATTCAAATTAACGTCGTGATCATTTTTAATTTTTCCCACAAATTGGCGTAACGGGACCTACTTGTTTCATGCCGACTCCGAACGGCATCTGCAAGGCAGATGAGTTTTCACTGAGGGCTCTACATTGCAGAAATACACTCGGAGTGCTTGTTTAACACTGCAGAGGTGCGAGCGCGATTAAAAAAATTGTTTTAAAATTGAAAAACCTTGTTTCCAAAATTTTGATGTTGCTTTGCCCGCATCGTGAATCGAGGATCTACAGTGTGGTAGACGGAGCACGCTATCATAACACCACAGCGGCCGGGAACCAGATAACCTAAGTAAAAAGTGAGATATCCTAACGATTTTTGGGATACTGGTTTATGTGGGCTCAAACTAGATCCGATTGGAAATGGGCGAAGTCACACCATAACCACGCCCACCTCTTCGATATCGAAAAATTGATAAAATGCCATAATTTATTACCAAACTCCAAAAAAATGGCGAAACTTGATATGTTAATTCATTTAATAATAATAATTTGGAAAAATTTTCGAAAATGGTCGTGGCTCCGCCTAGATTTAGAAGTAGAAAATTTGAAAGCCTTTCAAGCGATACATTCGAAGTCGATGAAGATATCATGTTAAAAATTGGCACGAGAGTTGTCCACACTCTTTTACATACACTCTAGTTATTAAAATTTACTACTTGATAAGTGGGCTACCCTTATGTCAAAAGATCTGATCTAGTTAAAATTTCGGACACTGGGCGCCTTTATTAAAATAAATAAATAAAATAACAAGTAAGGAAGGTTAAGTTCGGGTGTAACCGAACATTACATACTCAGTTGAGAGCTATGGAGACAAAGTAAGGGAAAACCACCATGTAGGAAAATGAACCGAGGAAAACCCTGGAATGTGTTTGTATAATATGTGCATCAAATGAAAGGCATTAAAGAGTATTTTATGAGGGAGTGGGCCATAGTTCTATATGTGGACGCTATTTAGGGATACAGCCATAAAGGTGGATTAGGGTTGACTCTAGAATTTGTTTGTACGATAAGGGTATCAAATGAAAGGTGTTAATGAGTATTTTAAAAGGGAGTAATCCTTAGTTCCAAAGGTGGACGCCGTTTCGAGATATCTCCATAAAGGTGGACAAGGGGTGACCCTAGAATTTGTTTGTACAATATGGGTATCAAAAAAAAAGTGCTAATGAGTATTTTAAAAGGGAGTGATCCTTAGTTCCATAGGTGGACGCCGTTTTGAGATATCGCCATAAAGGTGGACCAGGAGTGACCCCAGAATTTGTTTGTACGATATGGGTATCACATTAAAGGTATTAATGAGGGTTTTAAAAGGGAGTGGTGCTAGTTGTATAGGTGGTCGCCTTTTCGAGATATCGCCATAAAGTTGGACCAGGGTGACTATAGAATAGGCTTGTACAATATGGGTATCAAACTAAAGGTGTTAATGAGTATCTTTAAAAGGGAGTGGGCCTTCGTTCCATAGGTGGACGCCGTTTCGAGATATCGCCATAAAGGTGGACCAGGGGTGACTCTAGAATGCGTTTGTACGATATGGGTATCAAATGAAAGGTGTTAATGAGTATTTTAAAAGGGAGTAATCCTTAGTTCCATAGGTGGACGCCGTTTCAAGATATCGCCACAAAGGTGGACCAGGGGTGACCCTAGAATTTGTTTGTTCAATATGGGCATCAAACGAATGGTGTTAATGAGTATTTTAAAAGGGAGTAATCCTTAGTTCCATAGGTGGACGTCGTTTCGAGATATCGCCATAAAGGTGGACCAGGGGTGACCCTAGAATTTGTTTGTACAATATGGGTATCAAAAGAAAGGTGTTAATGAGTATTTTAAAAGGGAGTAATCCTTAGTTCCATAGGTGGACGCCTTTTCGAGATATCGCCATAAAGGTGGACCAGGGGTGACTCTAGAATTCGGTTGTACGATATGGGTATAAAATGAAAGGTGTTAATGAGTATTTTAAAAGGGAGTAATCCTTAGTTCCATAGGTGGACGCCGTTTCGAGATAGCGCCATAAAGGTGGACCAGAGGTGACCCTAGAATTTGTTTGTACAATATGGGTATCAAAAGAAAGGTGTTAATGAGTATTTTAAAAGGGAGTAATCCTTAGTTCCATAGGTGGACGCCGTTTCGAGATATCGCCATAAAGGTGGAGCAGGGGTGACCCTAGAATTTGTTTGCACGATATGGGTATCAAATGAAAGGGGTTAATGACCATTTTTAAAGGGAGTGGGGCTTAGTTCTATAGGTGGACTTTCGAGATATCGCCATAAAGGTGGTCCAGGGGTGACTCTAGGATGAGTTTGTACGATATGGGTATCAAATTAAAGGTATTAATGATAGTTTTAAAAGGGAGTGTTGTGAAGACGTTTTCCAGATATCGACCAAAATGTGGACCAGGGTGACCCAGAATATCATCTGTTGGATAACGCTAATTTATTTATATATGTAATACCTGCCAAGATTTTAAGGGTTTTTTATTTCGCCCTGCAGAACTTTTTCATTTTCTTTTTCTTAATATGGTAGGTGTCACAACCATTTTATACAGTTTTTTCTAAAGTTATATTTCGCGTCAATAAAACAATCCAATTACCTTACCATGTTTCATCCCTTTTTTCGTATATGGTATTGAATTATGGTATTTTTTCATTTTTCGTAATTTTCGATATCGAAAAAGTGGGCGTGGTCATAGTCGGATTTCGTTCATTTTTCATACCAAGATAAAGTTAGTTCAAGTAAGCACGTGAACTAAGTTCATTAAAGATATGTCGATTTTTGCTCAAGTTATCGTTTAAACGGCCATGCGGAAGGACAGACGGACGACTGTGTATAAAAACTGGGCGTGGCATTAACCGATTTCGCCCATTTTCACAGAAAATAGTTAGTGTCATAAAATCTATGCCCCTACCAAGTTTCAAAAGGATTGGTTAATTTTTGTTCGACCTATGGCGTTAAAAGTATCCTAGACAAATTAAATGAAAAAGGGCGGAGCCACGCCCATTTTGAAATTTTCTTTTATTTTTGTATTTTGTTGCACTATATTATTATTGGAAATGAATGTTGACATAATTTACTTATATACTGTTAAGATATTAAATTTTTTGTTAAAATTTTACTTTAAAAAAATTTTTTTTTTTAAAGTGGGCGTGGTCCTTCTCCGATTTTGCTAATTTTTATTAAGCGTACATATAGTAATAGGAGTAACGTTACTGCCAAATTTCATCATGATATCTTCAACGACTGCCAAATTACAGCTTGCAAAAATTTTAAATTACCTTCTTTTAAAAGTGGGCGGTGCCACACCCATTGTCCAAAATTTTACTAATTTTCTATTTCGCGTCATAAGTTCAACTCATCTACCAAGTTTCGTCGCTTTAGCTGTCTTTTGTAATGAATTATCGCACTTTTTCGGTTTTTCGAAATTTTCGATATCGAAAAAGTGGGCGTGGTTATAGTCCGATATCGTTCATTTTAAATAGCGATCTGAGATGAGTACTCAGGAACCTACATACCAAATGTCATCAAGATACCTGAACATTTACTCAAGTTATCGTGTTAACGGGCGGACGGACGGACGGACGGACGGACGGACATGGCTCAATCAAATTTTTTTTCGATCCTGATTATTTTGATATATGGACGTCTATATCTATCTCGATTCCTTTATATATGTACAGCCAACCGTTATCCAATCAAACTTAATATACTCTGTGAGCTCTGCTCAACTGAGTATAAAAATGGAAAAAAAACCTCCTTATCAGATCGGTTGTATGGGATATATATTATATATAGCTCTGATCGAAATGATTTTTACAGGAAATCTTCTATGATATATCAGAATATATATCACCAAGTTTCACGTTTTTATATTGGAAATTAAGGGAGAAATTGCCAAAAATCTTTCTATCTGAACGGTCGGTTGTATGGGATATATACTATATATAGCTCCGATCAAAGAGATTTTTTCAGAAAATCGTCTGTGATGTATTGAGATATACGTAACCGAGTTTCACGTTTATACTTTCTAAATTAAGGGAGAAATAGCCAAAAATCTTTCTACCTGAACGATCGGTTTTATGGGATATAACTATATATAGCTCCGAACAAAGTGATTTTTTCTGGATATCTTCTATGATATATTAGAATATATGTCACCAAGTTTCACATTTATACTTTCTAAATTGCGGCAGGAATGATCAAAATCGTCTTATCTGAACGATCGGTTGTATGGAAATATATTATAGTGGTCCGATCCTACCGGATCCGGCAAATGTCTAATATAATACAAAAATACATCCTTGTGCCAAATTTCATTGAGATATCTCAAAATTTTAGGGACTAGTTTGTGTTCAAGCAGACAGACGGACGGACGGAGAGACGGACATGGCTATATCATCTCAGTTCGTCACCCTGATCAATTCGATATACTTAATGGTGAGTCTATCTTCTATATTTCTCAACGTTACAAACATCGGACCAAAGTTAATATACCATTTCATGTTCATGAAAGGTATAAAAACATAGGTATAAAAACATATTGTTAATGATTCTGGTACGCATACAAAACTTTCTATACCAAAGTCGAACAAAAAGCGACATATTTGACGTATATGACAGTAAATGATAAATTTAATAAGGAAAGAAGGAAATTAAATATTTATATATGTAAAAGTGGTGTAAATCGGCATTCATATCATTTAATGTTAATGACATTCCTCCTTATACGTGTTTTTATATAAAAGTAGATGTGGTATATTGGATATATAATGCTAGATTTCACCCAAGCTAAGTCATTTTTACTAGTTCTTACTCGTTTGTTTGTTTTCTGTGGCAATATATATTAACAATGAGTTGCTAGGAAACAGGTGATGCTGCATGTGAAACCAAAAAGCACGAAAGCAATACTGTTTTTTATATACTATGGATAAAATTTTTCTGAGCTTTTGCCTCCCGTATCTCTGTATACATTTTATTATGGTTTTTGACAAAAATTGCAAAACATTGATGAATTGGTCAAACTCGGTGAATTCAAAAGCAAAAAGGTTCTCTGAAAGCTCGATTTTAAAGAGGAGGATTGATATTTTCTCGAGAAATAATTATCCTAAACAAAAAATGTTGACGTGGTATGACCAATGCATCAAGCTATGTAGTGGTTTTTATACTTTTAGACCTGAGTATCTCAAAAACTTGCAGAGGTAGAACTGTAGAATGTAGTACCGGCTCTGGTTACAAAATTTATTTGATTTTTTCCCACTATGGTATAGCAGAAAAAGCCAATCCCAATTGTCGATTTTTGTTTTTATATCGGCCTATTGATTTGTAAGATCGCGAGTTGGAATCGAGCTCAAGGGCTTACAATAATTATTTTACCATTATTATTGTTTTGATATATTTTTTCTTAATTGAAAAAATTTTTAATTAGAAAAGAAGAAAGAAAAAATTTAGACAACTGCCAAAGCTCGTTGTGTATATCCATTTCGGGAACTGATAAATTCCTACATCGACAACGGTTAGGCGCCGCTGCTGTAAACATCACAGCGGTTGTTTATCTGCTTTCTTTATTTTTACTTGTGTTCCTATTTCTACTTTTTTCCCAGAACACGGGGAAAAAGTGTTAATAAAATATGACACTATGGCATCATTGCCATAAACAAGTCCAATTTTCACAACTATTCTGTAACAGATGGCGCAGTGCTGTGAATATAAATTGGCAAGAACCGAATAGAAGTAGAAATAATGAAGCAAATAAACAACCGCTGTGTCAGCTGAATGCTTATAGCAGCGGCGCCTAAACGTTGCCGATGAAGGAAATTCGCAGTTCCCGAAAGGGATATACACAACGAGCTTTTTCTTTCTTCTATTCTAATTAAAAATTTGTTCAATTAAGAAAAAATATATCAAAACAATAATAATGGTAAAATAATTATTGTAAGCTCTTGAGCTCGATTCAAACTCGCGAGATTAAATTGTAATATTTTCGGGATTTTTAGGACATAAAAAAATAGAGGGATACCGGTATCGTAATCCCCAATATATATGTATATATTTGTAAGTATATAAATAATTGTTTTTAAGTTTAATAAAAATTTCATCTACTAAAATGTGTCGACTACCTATCTACTGCTAAAATTCAACTGACGTTGCCAACATTTATAACTGCAAATGAATTACGTTAATTGGATTAACAAAAAAAAAAAATAAATAAATAAATATTTCAAACCAAATCTTTATATTTAATATTAAATTTGTTGACTTAACATTGTAGTGAATTTGTGTCAATATCATTAAATAAAATATCCTCCCTCAAAGTAAAAATATGAACCCTGCATAAATGACCATGACTCACTTTATTAACTAACAGCCACTCCAAAAAACCCCAGAAAAAAACAACAAAAAGCGCTCATCAAGTTCGCGTGTTAAGCTAAACAGCTAAAAAGTAAGCTAGACAAACAAAATTTGTAAAACGGTAAAAGTTTTACGATGGTCAACAACTGAAGATTGTAACGTAACTAAGTGCCACAAAGTGAAAGATGAATAAAAGTTCTGATAAAATAAAGTAAATAAATAAAAAAAAAACCTTGGACAGCGCCTTAAACCTATACTCTCAATGATTTGCGTTCAAGTTACTTAAGCTTGAAATTGAAAAAAAAAAAATTGTACTATTCTAGTAAACATGTTTAATAATTATAACAAAGGTGGCCAGCAGGTCGGCAGTAATTTGTTACGCACCACAATGCTGATTGTCTTTGGCTTGGCAAACTTAAATAATGGTAAGTAATATAAAACTTTTAAAGACTTTTTCTAACCTTAAAAATCTCAAAAAACTAAATACCATGACCCTACTATCTGTACGCAAAATCTGGGGCCGTATGGTGTTATATGATTTTATATTGCATATCATTTAAACTTGAACTAAATGTCCAATTTTTAACCTTTCAATAAGAATAATAATGTGTTATGGATCTACTTTTTATGCCCAGTTACTATTTCACACTTTTTTGTCAATAATCCACTAAATACACTGGATCACAAATTCCAACTTTTTTCTACACCAGAGACGCCATTATGAAATTCCTTTGTAAAATCATCCCCTGATTCCGAAAATCAAAATAAAATAAAAAAAAAAAAACATTGTTATTTTTAATTCTATGGTACGAATGCCGTTTTTCAAAAACAAAAAAATAAAAAAAATTGGGTCAACTTAATCATATATATCTCAAGAACGAACTGAGAAATTGCAAAACGGTTTGAAGCATTTAAAAGGTAATAAAATTTGCTATAAACTGCGCATACAATACTTTTTGCTATACCCTACAGATTCAAAGATAACGAACAATCATTACGGATTTTTTTAATTTTTTTGTAGAAATATAAAAAAAATTTGTAATTTGCGAGGAAGGATCTCGAAAACGTTTTATTTTTTTGCAGTTTTGTTTTTCTCCTCTAAGCTCTGTTTTATTAAAACAAAAATAAGCTTTCATTCAACAAAATCGATGGGCTAATACAAAAGTTATAAGCATTCAAGTAAATATATATATTTAATACTTAATTACCCTACTGGTACATATGTGTTTGTTTGTTGTATGTACCAGTAGGGTTTGTTGTATGTACCAGTAATGTTTGTTGTATGTACCAGTAGGGTACTTAAGTATTAAATGGGAATATTTACATGAATGCTTATAACTTTTGTATTAGTCAATCGATTTTGTTGAATGAAAGCTTATTTTGTTTTTAATAAAACAGAGCTTAGAGGGAAAAAACAAATCTGCAAAAAAATAAAACGTTTTCGAGATCCTTCCTCGCAAATTACAAATTTTTTTATATTTTTACAAAAAAAAATTTAAAAAATCCGTAATGATTGTTCGTTATCTTTGAATCTGTAGGGTATAGCAAAAAGTATTTTAAATGCTTCATACCATTTTGGAATTTCTCAGTTCGTTCTTGAGATATATATGATTAAGTGGACCCAATTTTTTATTTTTTTTTTGAAAAACGGTAATTCGTAAATATTTCAAAAACGTTACCATAGAATTAAAAATAACCTTGATTTTCGGAATCAGGGGGTAATTTTACATAGGAGTTTCATAATGGCGTCTCTGGTGCATTTTTGCTATAAACATCACTGGTTTTATAGAAATTGTCATTTAAAGGATTTGCCTCGACTAGGTGTCATACAAGAAGATTCGGGTCATTCTTTTTCCAATAAGATTATAGAAATTTTAAAATTTTATGTAAACAAAGAACTCTAGCATGATAGTTCAAAGTTATGTCGTTACGAATTAATATTTAGAGCTGTGGTAGGGGCGCCTTAGCTCAATTGCTTCACACATATTCTTAAGCTGCAAGTATGCACTGACGTTTGTCGTACGTACGAACGTTTGTCATAAGAATCAGGTTTTACCGAACCCTCAAGCCCGTAGGAATCAATGTGTGCATCTGTGTACATGTACATAACATATTTTTGTGTGTGTATTGTTTACAACAAAGCAGTATTGCCATTGACCAGTTTGCATGCATGCTTATGCAAACATCAACTTTTGGAATTACAATTTTTCGTGGTGCAAATGGCAGAAACAAATACTGAATAAGAATTTATAGTTCATTTATATGCATCCTCCAATTTTATATAATAATTTTAGGATATTTCAACAAAATTTTAAACAATCATTAGGCCTTTTTGTATAATAATTGCAATTGGTCCAAACATAGCACACAAAATATTTAACAGGCAGCTCTGTCTTGTGAGAGAGGGATCAGCTGACACGTTCTTACGGAAAAAATCAAATTTGTTTTAATTTTTACGTTCCGAGCTACATACGTACGTGCGTTGAATGTCGGTGAGTTTTCGTTTACTTTGCACACACATAAGATAAGTCGTGTCAGCTGACACGTTTTTAAACGGCTTTATATAGCTTGACTTGCACGGCTGCATGCACGGCCGTTGTGAACGAATTTTGTAATTGAAATTTAAGTAACTTCCCGATAAGCTACAAGCTTGAAACTTGGAATATAGTTCAGAACCCGATGACAGTGCAATAATTAGAAAAAAATCGCCGCTAGGTGGCGCAAGGATTGAGATATTCACAAAAATCGTATTTGTGGTCCGATTTGGCTCATATTTGAAACAATTAATACATACCAGAACAGAAAGCGACCTATTGAAAAAAATCGCCGCTAGGTGGCGCAAGGCCTTTTTGTATAATAATTGCAATTGGTCCAAACATAGCACACAAAATATTTAACAGGCAGCTCTGTCTTGTGAGAGAGGGATCAGCTGACACGTTCTTACGGAAAAAATCAAATTTGTTTTAATTTTTACGTTCCGAGCTACATACGTACGTGCGTTGAATGTCGGTGAGTTTTCGTTTACTTTGCACACACATAAGATAAGTCGTGTCAGCTGACACGTTTTTAAACGGCTTTATATAGCTTGACTTGCACGGCTGCATGCACGGCCGTTGTGAACGAATTTTGTAATTGAAATTTAAGTAACTTCCCGATAAGCTACAAGCTTGAAACTTGGAATATAGTTCAGAACCCGATGACAGTGCAATAATTAGAAAAAAATCGCCGCTAGGTGGCGCAAGGATTGAGATATTCAAAAAATCGTATTTGTGGTCCGATTTGGCTCATATTTGAAACAATTAATACATACCAGAATAGAAAGCGACCTATTGAAAAAAATCGCCGCTAGGTGGCGCAAGGATGGAGATATTCACAAAAATCGTATTTGTGGTCCGATTTGGCTCATATTTGGAACACATAATACATACAAGTATAGAAAGCGACCTATGAAAAAAATTGCCGCTAGGTGTCGCAAGGATCGAGATATTCACAAAAATCTTATTTTTGGGCCGATTTGGCTCATATTTGGAACACATAATACATACAAGAACAGAAAGCGACCTATGGAAATATGTGGATATGTGGCGCAAAAACCGAGATATTCAAAAAAATCTTACTTGTGGTCCGAATTTGTCCATATTTGAATCACATAATACATACCAGAATAGAAAGCGACCTATTGAAAAAAATCGCCGCTAGGTGGCGCAAAGATCGAGATATTCAAAAAAATCTTACTTGTGGTCAGATTTTGTCCATATTTGGAACACATAATACATACATGAATAGAATCAATGATGTCCGATTTGGCTCATATTTGGAACAAATATTACATACAGTCCGGTAGAAGTGACATCAAAATATTTTGAAGTTGGAGGGGGCACAAGCATACGTGGCGCAGAGTCGAGTAAAGTCTTTGGAAGGATTATGTATTGAGGACTTAGATTCTAACAAATTGTCAGGAAAGAGTTCTTGTAGTAATGAGTAAATAAAACTTAAAAATAAAATAATTAAAAAAAGTGTAAGTTAAACGGTTTTATTGAGAACAATACTTACATTAACTAATAATAATATTAAAAGCTAGAATATAATTAGGTAGGCCCTAGGTATTAATCATCACACTCCTCATCAACCTATGGCTTTGATCAGACAATTAAATAAAAGCGGGTGACGCGTCAAATTTCTATTGATAGTCATATATAAGACCAACTGAACCTTAATCAGGTTATGCTACGCCTCACATTTTTTGAAATTTCATGCGCCCAACGCTTTTATTTAATTGTCTGATCAAAGCCATAGGTTGATGAGGAGTGTGATGATTAATACCTTGGGCCTACCTAATTATATTCTACCTTTTAATATTATTATAATTTCATGTAATTATTGTTTTAAGAAAAAAAGTTTAACTTAAAATTTTTTTAATTATTATACTCAGCTGAGCAGAGCTCGCAGAGTATATTAACTTTGTTCGCATAACGGTAATCCGTAACGGCATAAACTAATCGAGATAGATATAGACTTCTATATATCAAAATGATCTGGGTGAAAAAAGAAATTCATTTAGCCATGTCCGTCCGACCGTCCGTCCGTATGTCCGTCTTTCTGTAAACACGATAACTTGAGTAAATTTTGAGGTATCGTGATGAAATTTGATATGTGGATTCCTGGGCGCTCATCTCAGATCGCTGTTTAAAATGAACGAAATCGGACTACAACCACGCCCACCAAAGACGGATAAAGCGATGAAACTTGGTACGTGAGTTGAAAAATTTTGGCACCGCCCACTTCTAAAAGAAGGTAATTTAAAAGTTTTGCAAGCTGTAATTTGGCAGTCGTTGAAGATATCATGATGAAATTTGGTAGACATTTTACTTCTATTACTATATGTGTGCTAAATAAAAATCAGCAAAATCGCTCTGACGAGCATGATCACTTAAAAAAAAAAAAATTTGTAAAGTCAAATTTTAACAAAAAATTTATTATCTTTGCAGTATAAAAGTTAATTATGTCAATATTCAACTCCAGTAATGATATGGTGCAACAAAATACAAAAATAAAAGAAAATTTCAAAATGGGCGTGGCTCTGCCCTTTTTCATTTAATTCGTCTAGAATACCTAGAACAAAAACTTACCAATCCTTGTGAAATTTGGTAGGGACATAGATTCTATGACGATAACTGTTTTCTGTAAAAATGGGTGAAATCGGTTGAAGCCACGCCCAGTTTTTATACACAGTCGACCGTCTGTCCTTCCGCTCGGCTGCTAACACGATAACTTGCGCAAAAAACGATATATCTTAAATAAACTTAGTTCACGTACTTATCTGTAGTCACTTTATCTGTACCAAATATGAAAAAAGAGATGAAACGTGGTAATTGGATTGGTTTATTGACGCAATATATAACTTTAGAAAAAACTTTGTAAAATGGGTGTGACACCTACCATATTAAGTAGAAGAAAATGAAAAAGTTTTGAAGGGCGAAATCAAAAGCCCTTGGAATCTTGGCAGGAATATTGTTCGTGCTATTACATATATAAATAAATTCGCGGTACCCGACAGAAGATGTTCTGGGTCACCCTGGTCCACAATTTGTTCGATATCTCGAAAACGCCTTCATATATACAACTAAGTGCTACTCCCTTTTAAAACCCTCATTAATACTTTTAATTTGATACCCATATCGTGCAAACACACCTGGTCCAGCCTTATTGCTATATCTCGAAACGGCGTCCTTTAGAACTAAGGCCCACTACGTTTTAAATAATCATTAACACCTTTCATTTGATACACATGTCATACAAACACATTTCAGGGTTACCCTAGGTTCATTTTGCTTAATGGTGATTTTTCCTTATTTTGTCTCCAAAGCTCTCAGCTGAGAATGTAATGTTCGGTTACACCCGAACTTAGCTTTTCTTACTTATTTCTTTTTTTTTTATACTTTTTTATATTTATTTAGTTGTGTGTGATTGGTGTGCTTGTTTTTTTTTCATTTTTCCGACGTCTGATTTACATCCTCATTCTGATGAGCGAAAGAGACGCTTAACGAACGACACATGCATTGGTGATATCGTCTGTTAATAGTACTCTGAACTTGATGGTACTCGAAACGTAACTAACGTTGTCGTTTAATGTCTTGTTCTATGTTATTCGAAATTGAGTAGTTGCGTTCAAAAATTGATCTTTTTCCAAAATCATGTTTTTATATTTTAGTGTTCAGACATTTGGGGTGATACAGCATTTTTATAGTTATAGTATTTGAAACATTTTCATAATATATAGTATATTTCATATATAATCTTTCCAATATATATATTGAAAAAATCCAATTTTTCCAATTTTCGCCTAAATCTCTGCTTTGGTGTTGCGGTAGCGTTATCCGCATTTTAAATGTCCTCTCTGCTCAAGTCCCGGCCGAACCCGTATCCTAATTTTTTTTTAATACTATAAATTAACTTTTATTTTTACAATACACTTCTGGGGAATGAAATTCACACAAGTTTGGTTTTTATGTATAACAACACCACAAAGTGCGGTTGTCACCAAATATTTTTTATGTGTATCATTTCGAATGATTTGAAATCTGTTGTAAACATATTTATTTTATCATAAATCTATTACCAAATAATGATTACAAATAAAAGCAATGACTTCGTGCATGTCAAAGTTGTGAGAAAGTTTAGCCGCAGACACACAAACATACTCGTAGATGTAGTCAGGGTAATATGTTACCTCTTGACCTATAAGCAGAAAAAGTTTCATATTTCAGGGCCAAGTATATAACAACTTCAGAACTAAGACGTACCAGTGATGAAAGCATCTGTTGTTTAAAAAAAAAAAAAAAAATTACCGAATTGCTTTCAATTAAATTAAAAACAAAGTTCCAAAATAGGTAAAGAGGAAAGCAAAAAATTTATACATTAACATCGGCGCCAAGTTTATCGATTTGGTTACCTTGAAAAGTTGCTTCTTTCAGAATAATAAATTTATGTACACAAAAAAGCATAAAGAAGAATGCAAAAAGCGAATATTGATAAAAGCATTCTTCAAAATTGGTGAAAATAATAAGAAACTAAACTTTTTGATTTCCAGTTTTCCGCTATTGTGTCCGCTGTGTCAATATTCTGAGAAACTAATCAAATCAACTCAAAGATTGAATGATATGGCCCTTAAAGCGCTTCTTGAGAAGCGAGTTTTTTTTCCAGCAAATAATGTTGACAGAAAACTTCATTAAATTAAAATTAAAATATGAAGGTAGCGCAAATTGAAACGTCGTCAAAGTTCTTAATAGAAGATAAGGTGATGATTCATTTTTTGTGCAAAAGATACAAAAAAACTGCTCACAACAAAAGAAAAGCCAAACAAAACTTAGTTAGCACGAATTAAACGTTTGGTTAAAAATATCTACTTGTGCGCCTTCACGTCGATACACAAAATACGTGGGTTTACAAAGAAAGGACGATACGACTTTGGCGGCTCTCACTAAACATATAATGGAAAGGAGTTTTCCAGAACCGAAATTGGAAATAGAACTTACTAGAGTACCCAGCAGATATTTTACTGCCCGAGATACAGAAAACTTGTTGCGACGTTCTTGTGCCCGATAATATTAGAGGAATTTTTTAGGCTCTGAAACAAAAAAAAAAAATATTATCTTCTTGCCCCTGCTTCCTTGCTTCATGTTTGATCCTTTCTTCCCTTCGTAACTTCTTCATTTCAATTTATGTATTTTTCTCTCCTCTATTCCCATTTTCTTTCCTTAACATCCGTCTATTTTCTTCACTCCGTCCCCTTTTTGCTCTTCCCTTTCATACTTTCCCCACAGTTTTTCACGCTTGTAGATCCCCAATAGATCCCTATACTCGTCCCTGTATCCTTCGGTTTCGGCGGTCTTTTCCAGCTTAAAAAATTCTTTTAAGAAACCTACTACTACCTACTATTCCAAAAGCAAAATATAATTTTTCAGTTATAGAAAAATTAAAAAAACAATAATCATTACCAACAAGTGAGGAAGATTAAGTTCGGGTGTAACCGAACATTACATACTCAGTTGAGAGCTATGGTGACAGCATAAGGGAAAATAACCATGTAGGAAAATGAACCGAGGGTAACCCTGGAATATGTTTGTATGATATGTGTATCAAATGAAAGATATTAAAGTATATTTTATGAGGGAGTGGACCATAGTTCTATAGGTGGACGCCATTTAGGGAGGTTGACTGTAGAATTTGTTTGTACGATATGGGTATCAAAAGAAAGGTGTTAATGAGTATTTTAAAAGGGAGTGATCCTTAGTTCCATAGGTGGACGTCATTTCGAGATATCACCATTAAGAAGGAGGACCAGGGGTGACTCTACAATGCGTTTGTGCAATATGGGTATCAAACGAAAGGTGATAATGAGTATTTTAAAAGGGCGTGGGTCTTAGTTCTATAGGTGGACGCCTTTTCGAGATATCGCTTTAAAGGTGGACCAGGAGTGACTCTAGAATGTGTTTGTACGATATGGGTATCAAATTAAAGGCTATAGTGAGGGTTTTAAAAGGGAGTGGTGGTAGTTGTATATGTGAAGGCGTTTTCCAGATATCGATCAAAATGTGACCCGCAACATCATCTGTTGGATACCGCTAATATATTTATATATGTAATACCAAGACCAAGGGTTTTTAATTTCACCCTGCAGAACTTTTAATTTTCGTCTACTTTATATGGTAGGTGTCACACTCATTTTACTAAGTTTTTTTCTAAGGTTATATTTTAATAAACCAATCCAATTACCATGTTTCATCCTTTTTTTCGTATTTGGTATAGAATTATGTCCTTTTTTTTTCATTTTTCGTAATTTTCGATATCGAAAAAGAGGGCGTGGTCATAGTCGGATTTCGGCCATTTTTTTTATACCAATGCAAATGAGTTCAGATAAGTACGAGAACTGAGATTAGTAATGATATATAGATTTTTGCTCAAGTTATCGTGTTAACGGCCGAGCGGAAGTACAGACGGTCGACTGTGTATAAAAACTGGGCGTGGCTTCAACCGATTGTGCCCTTTTTTGCAGAAATAAGTTATCGTCCTAGAATCTAAGCCCCTACCAAATTTCACAAGGATTGGTAAATTTTATGTTCGACTTATGACATTAAAATTATTCTAGACGAATTAAATGAAAAAGGGCAGAGCCACTCCCATTTTGAAATTTTCTTTTATTTTTGTATTTTGTTGCACCATATCATTACTGGGGTTTAATGTTGACATAATTTACTTATATTCTGTAAAGATATACAATGTTTTGTAAAATTTTACTTAAAAAAAATTTTTTTAAAGTGGGCGTGGTCGTTCTCCGATTTTGCTAATTTTTATTAGGCATACAAATAGTAACAGTAGTAACGTTCCTGCCAAATTTCATCATGATATCTTCAACGACTGCCAAATTACAGCTTGCAAAACTTTTAAATTACCTTCTTCTAAAAGTGGGCGGTGCCACGCCCATTGTCCAAAATTTTACTAATTTTCTATTCTGCGGCATAAGTTCACCTCAATTACCAAGTTTCATCGCTTTATTCGTCTTTGGTAATGAATTATCGCACTTTTTCCGTTTTTCGAAATTTTCGATATCGAAAAAGTGGGCGTAGTTATAGTCCTATATTGTTCATTTTAAATAGCGATCTGAGATGAGTGCTCAGGAATGTACATACCAAATTTCATCAATATACCTCAAAACTTACTAAAGTTATCGTGTTAACGGACGGACGGACGGACGGACATGGCTCAATCAAATTTTTTTTCGATCCTGATGATTTTGATATATCTATCTCGATTCTGTTATACCTGTACAAACAACCGTTATCCAATCAAAGTTAATATACTCTGTGAGCTCTGCTCAACTGAGTATAATTATTGTTAATGCCTTGAGCTCGTGTCGAATCATGAATCCTTTATCAATAGGCCGATAAAACAAAAAACAATTGTTAATAATCCCAGAGCACTTGGGAAATGTCAAACAAAGTAATTGACAATAAACTAATCCAACATTATCAGTGTCGTGCAACAGATGGCACAACGCTGATCAATTACAGTTGGAAAAGAGGAATAGAAGTAGCAATTTATCAGTCAAAAAAAAAAACAGCGTTCTTATGATGAAGGCTTAGCATCCTTCGAAATGGATCTATCTGCGCAGCTATGGCAGCAGGTTGTCTGAAAAATTTTCTACTTACTATTCCAAAAACAAAGTACAATTTTCCAATTATAGAAAAATTAAAAAAACAAAATCATTACAAAAAATTATTGTTATGGCCTCGAGCTCGTTTCGAACCTTGAATCCTTTATCAATAGGCCGCTAAAACAAAAGCAATTATTGCTTAACCCTGGCGGATTTCATTTCCCTCTGAGTCTACTTAGAGAACAAGCTCTGTTATATGCATTCATAAGCTTCTTTTTTAATAAATCAATGGACCCCTCCATTTCCTACACATTGGCAACCTCTTTGGGTTGTTGTAGTTTTGTTTCTACATTATTTTGAATTTAATTGATAAAATTTGATTCAACTGAAATTTCGGTGCCGTCTCTGATTTGCACATAATGCCAAAAAAAATTCCACAATCGCTATAAGATTAACAAATTTAATTTAAACTGTCTCGCTTTAACATTGTTTTGTCTATTGGGAAAATTATGGACACATCATTTTGTTTGCCTTACTAACTAATAGATCAAAGATGTAATCATATTTTTGTATGAATAATATTTTGACATTTATCGTATCGTATTAGTTTGGGACAAACTTTTGAAAACGAAATAGGACGTGGGCAATAAAGATCAACAGAAATTTTTGGTTGACCATGATTTATCTACTCTAATTGAAGACGATAAGTTATGTTATTAAATTGTGTTCGGTATTCACCATTGGCATAACGCAAAGATTCTTAAGTCTTTCAGGGATTTTTTGTTTTCAAATTGTTTTAAGAGTCGCTTATCAGGACCGATATAACAGGGTATTGTTCAACACTTGAATTGACGCATAATTGCCGTCCTAATAGCTGTACAGTAAAACTTTTCTGTAAAAGCCATTATTCTTTAAGTCGAACTAGTTTGGTCTACTTCCGACGGTTTTCAAACTTGCAACAATTTTGGTGGCCTTTTAATAATGCTGCTGCATGTTAACCAAACTCCATAGCCATAGAAGCACAAAAATCTACTTAACGGTGTTTAATTTATTCCTTTTAGCTACATTTTTTGACATATATACATAACACTACATCCAAAGTGGGGTCACTATCTGCCTAATTTTTTATGAGTGCCTATTTCATTATTATTATTATTATTTTATTACCTTTATATTAAGTCCCTTTCATGGTTTTCCCCTCATTTCCGAATTTTTTACCCACGGAGAAGTCTTTTTCTGTAACTTCTCGTTGAGCTAGACACTTCATACTTAGGACATGGTTCAGATCTGGGAGACATTACAATGTAAGTAAAAAAAAAAAAATCCGCTAGGTGGCGCACGGATCGAGATATACAGAAAATTAATTTTAAAATGGAAATTTTGCGATCGACCTTTAAATAACTTCTCGGTTATCCAGAGACTTGAAACTTAGCATGTAGTTTGCGAGTCGATGGCACTACAATTCGTGGAAAACAAAATGCCGCCAGGTGGCAGACGAATGGAGATAAACGAAAATCCCTGAAAATCTCTGAAAAAAAGGGCATCTTGCGATCGATTTTTAAGTAACTTTGTGATGAGCTAGAGACTTGAAACTTGAGCCGTGAGTCAGAACCCGGTGACAATGCAATATTTGCTCAAACAAATTTCGCTAGGTGTCGCATGGATCGAGATATTAAGAAAATTAATTTTGATTTGGAAATATTTCAGTTCATTTTTAACTAACTTCCCGGTAACCTAGAGATTTGAATCTTTGCGCACAATTCAGGCTTGGCGACAATACAATTTATAAAAAAACAAAATTTCGCTAGGTGGTGCGTTAAGTGAGATAACTACAAAACCTTGAAAAACGGGGGGAATCTTGAAATCGATTTTAAACTAATTTCCTGGATATCTAGAAACTTGAAACCTGCAGTATAGTTTAAAACTAGGTGACAGTGTAATGTTTGATCAAAAAATTTGAGCTTCGTAACGCAAAAATCGAACTATTTAGAAGATTAGGCCATACCTTTATGGGTAGCCTCCTGAGTGTAGCAAGCGTTGTATAATTCCCCCTCGTTGAAGGCCCAACTCATTGCTCGTCCTTACATACTTTTAGCCGTACGCGACTTTCGCTACGATTCTTTTAGACTTTCAGGCGTATGCGAATTTCACCACGATTTTTAGCTGTGAAAATTAAGTAGTTCACAAACGAGGTGGAAATCTTTTGTTATGATGAGAGGTGGAACTCTATTGTTTTCACCAGTGTTGTCAGCGAAAATTCCTCTAATTCTCTTAAATCTTGCTAATATGAACAAATGAATAAAATAAGAATTTTCACTTAGGAATTACTTAAATTACTAATCAAAGTTGCAATTGCCTTTTTGTAGGCAGTACTAATTGAAAACAAAAAGATGATAAAAAAGTTTTAAGGACTACCTTAATATAAATGAACCAAAAAATAGAATGCAGTTTTTCCTTTAATACAGACATAGCCTTGTTGAATTTTGACTAAAAAACTTTAAAAATAGCTCTTGTAAAAAATTTTGGGATTTAAATTATAAAGGTAGAGCGCGCGTTTGAATTTTAAATAATCAATTAGTTAATCCCAAATACATATTTTGCCTTAGATTGAAAGATTGCCCTGCACCTTTATAATTTTAAATCCCAAAATTCTTTTACAAAGCTATTGTTAAAGTTTTTTGGTCAAAATTCAACAAGACTATGTCTGTATTAAAAGAAAAATTGCCTCCTAATTTTTAGTCCATTTATATAAAGGAAGTCCTTAAAATTTTTTTATCATCTTTTTATTTTATTTATAAGAAAATAAATCGTTTTCTGTTTTTATGTTCACCACTCAATACTCCATGAACACAGCTTTTTATCATTAGTTAGAAGCTGACAAATTATGTGTCAGTTGCGGATAAATAAATGAATTATTGAAGTAGATTTTCATAAGAAGTATGAAACGAGAGAACGGTAAGATGGAAATGAGTTATACAAAAACATTACTTGAAATGACCGAAATTTATATTAATAATGAAAGCGAAGTTCACACTTGAGTCTATATGTATGTATGCATAATGTGAAGTGTGTCAATTTATGTGGAAAATTTTTCCACTAAATCATCCTTACTATCATCGTAAATTGGCGGTCAAGCGTCTAGGCTAGTTGGTAGGGCTTTTAAGAATATTTGAATAATTATATTAATTTAGTGTCCCTTTGCAGATTCTTGCTCGGTTATTAGTCAAATTCCACTTTTCGAATAAATGATTTAAAAAAATTATTCGATTAATCGCAGTTTGACATTGAGCAATTGTTCGAATAATGCACCATTATTCGATTTCAGCTAGTCGAATTCTGGAAGTCGAATATTAGATTACTAAAATAATTTCAATAGGCGGCTAATTAATCCAATAACTCAAATTTTACTATATCGATCGCTGTTGGAAATACCATGCAAAATCACACCTGTCTCTCTAACTGAGTTAAGGTCACACGCTCGCGCTGCTTTCAAATACAGGTGACGCTAGGGATAGTATCTGGCCTATACAGCAAGGTATCTGGGCGAAACCTTTGGAATCGATTTCTGTAATAGTTTGCTTACCACCTATCCACCTCAACTATGATTCCGAGTCACATATCAAAATAGATGTGATAAGAGACTTAAAGAGCGTAACTTTTGTTCGTCGAAAGGAAAAGGCGATGACGATTGGTTCTTTTTTTGATTTTCAAGGCGCGAAAATTAATTATTTCATGCTAGCAAGTGTTTTGTTTTATCCTCGGCTCACTGCAAGCATCTTTTTGCGTAGATTCCTTGATTGTGATTTTAAAACAAAGTTAAGCATATCGAGAAGATCAGAGCCATAGTAAATTAACAAGGTGTGGAGGTACACTCAGGATGATCAATAAACACGTTGGCTTTTGGCTTCGCTTTTTCTCACAATATGGTAAACAAAAACCTTATATGCAATATTACGCAGACAGATTATGTGATAATAAGCGCGGTTTTCGGTGGTTTGAGAGAGCGCACTTAAATTAAAATCTGAAGGCATTTATTTCTCAATGACCATATTTTTGGGCTCAATGCAAACCTATTGAAACCACCACCATGGGAAACATTGAGAGCAAAATCTGCTAACACTGCTCGGTTACATCGATACACCACAGAGAACTTTTAGTGAGCAGGTGTGGGACCCAAGTACTATAATCATCAACTGATAGTTTCTTTTGGAGATTTCTGGGCAAAATTTTCATTGCTTGTAGGCCTATATATGCCTAGGCTATCACAAGATTGTTTTCCTTGTCGATATTAACACTTCGTAGAGTGGGCACAAATCAATTTCAGCTCTTGTCATTGATTTGCGACAGCCTTGTCTCTTTATACTATTTTTTATGCTGAAACCTAATGAT